>NW_019418560.1:4353-6174 GCF_000390285.2 Anoplophora glabripennis | reverse complement strand
TTAAAAAAAAAATTTAATCACATTAAAAATGTCTAAAAGTGAGACGGGCAGGTGCGGTTAATGTATAGGAAAATAACCCTATTGTTTGCTAAATATATATTTTTTATATTTATATTTAAATTTGTTAATGTTAAAAACTTTAAATTGATTAGGTATTGAATTGTAAATGGTAACTGCATTATATATAAAACTTCTCCTAAACATAGCTGTACGATGATGTGGAAGGGTAAAAGTATTTTTAAGTCTGATATCTCTTTGGTGGATATTGGAACGTTTTATAAATTTGTTTTTGAGCAAAACTGATGAATTGGGGAATATCAATATTTTATGAGTAAATGTAGTAAGATGATGAGCTCTCCGATTATTCATATTAAGCCAGTTACATTCCTTAATTTTGTGAGAAATATGATCAGACTTTCTTAATCCAAAAATGGAACGACAACATGAATTCTGAACTTTTTGAATACGATTTTTATCAAATTCGTCAAGACAGTAGCCATATATAAAGTCACAGTAATTAAAGTGACATAAAACAAGCGACTCGCACAACATTTTACGTAAATTAAAGTTTAAAATATGACGACTCGAAAAAATTAGCTTTAAACTAGAATATGCCTTCTGCATAAGTTTTTTTACGTGCCCCTTAAATCTAAGATCAGAGTCAAAAATTATCCCAAGGCTCTTCGCCTCATCTACTATAGGCAAGATGACGCCATTCAAATTGATATTTAAACTAGATTTCACAATATTAATTTTATTTTTACTACCAAACAACATTAACTTCGATTTATTAGGATTTAGCATCAAGTTATGCTCTGTTGACAATTGCATGATATTATTAAGTACAGAATTCATAAGGTCACCAGTCCTTGCTATATCTTCAACAAAAAAGTGTGAATAAAGAACGGTGTCATCTGCATAGGCCTGCACTTTACAATCAGAAACAGAATTTAAAATATCAGCGGTGTAAATTATAAAAAGCAATGGACCCAAAATTGATCCCTGCGGTACACCTGACTTTATATTTAAGTTTGAGGAAGAACAATTATTTACAACAATTTTTTGAGATCGATCACTTAAATAAGATGAGATAAGCTCTACAGCAGAGTGATCAAAACCATAGTATTTCATTTTGGCACAAATTAATCCATGGTTTATAGTGTCAAAGGCCTTTGAAAAATCCAGTAACACCAGAACACTAACCAACCCTTTGTCAAAAGCTTCTAAAAGATCATTAGTGACAACAGTCAATGCTGTTGTTGTACTATAGCCCTTTCTAAAGCCATTTTGTGAGTCAGGCAGCATTTTATTTAGGATAAAATAATCATAAATTTGAAAATACAATACCTTTTCAAACACCTTAGAAATAGCTGGTAAAATACTTATAACTCTTAGATCTGAAAACGTCAAAGGAGAATTATTTTTAGGTATAGGCTTACCAATAGCAACTTTCCATGAATATGGGAAATATTTTGCTTCAATACAACAATTTATAATGTGTGTTATGTATTGATCAATAAAAGGACTACAATATTTAAGCATTGTACAAGATATTCCATCTGTTCCAGTACTCTCAGTTTTTATACCATTCAAAATTCTATTCACCTCATTAACAGATGTGAGAGAAAAATTAAACGAACAATTAGGATTTTTTAAATTGTCATTATAAAATTCTTTTAGATTGTCACAATTATTATTAACATTTTGAAGAAACGAAGCAAAATAACTATTGATTTCATCAGGATCGTTTAAATCATCTGGAATATGAAACTGTTTATTAGATCGAACATTTAACTGTTTAAGAGCATTCCAGGTGGCTTT
>NW_019418560.1:0-3129 GCF_000390285.2 Anoplophora glabripennis | reverse complement strand
TAAATATATATATATATATATATTGTTATGTTATGAATAAATAAGAGATGTATTTCAGCAATTTAAATAGAAAAAATTTGTATTTGTTCGAAATTTTATAACGAAACGACACAGCTGTCAAAATTAGAACATAATTTGAATTTGCACATTCAAGAAATTATGTAAATGAACTCATGTTAAACAATTAAGTAGCACAGAACAATAAGGAAATACCCTACAATGTTAATAATTCAATATAAGTTCTGGCATGAGGACATTTAATTGATATTGTACAATCTTGACAGTACTGTGGCGGAAAGAAAAGGTATTTCACATATATGTTCGAAACATGCTATAAAACTAGTAAATATATAAAATATAGAGTACCTGAATGTAGAATGTATATGTGGAATCAAACTCATACGTTATTGAAATCAGTTATGTGACATATTATCGTTGACAGATATAGCTTCGTTACAATTTTGAAAATTTCTTTGTGTTAAAATATTTCTTGAGTACAAAATCATATGTATAGTGTGTAAGAGACCCTTGTCAGTCCATTTAATATGTGTATCAAAGGTCAATTTGTTGTTTAGACTGTATAAATGTTCCTCGGAACGGGGTGTTGAAAACTGTTGCTCGTTTCTACCTAAAATAATGCATAAGGACGGGGTAAAAAGTGATGTATAGACAGTAGTAGAGTTATAGAAAAGACAGACATGCAGAAATTTAGTCCATGCATTGAAATAAAAGTGTATTTCGGTAAAATGTGCAACATTACAGTATGATCTACAACTTAACCTAGAAAGGTGAAAGTAGTGTCAAAAGACTCAGAAAAGGGCATAAAAGTTAAATATGAACAGTTCATTCATCCCAAATTTAAGTAAAAGCTAAAATATGTAAAATAAAAATTTCCAAAATTACAATTTATCGTTGTCATAGTAACATTTGATTGTCTTGGACTTCCTATATAACCACTGTGTGGGATGTAGAAGGCCAGTTTGTAATTTTCATACAACGAAGTCACATCGAAATTATTGCTCCCGAAAAACAAATGAAAATTGTTTATAACAACGAAATCAAAAAGTATTCATGTACATACTTAGTTAGCTGGTGAAACGTCAAAGTGGACTGTACTGTCACAAAATCGAATATGACATTTCTAGAAGTTACATTCGACCGAAAGCATAAAAGTTAAAAGTAACAAAGTTCCGACATAACAACAACAAATTGATTTTTTAATATATGTGGAAAAGTAATATAAAACAGTGCAAATAAAATCAAGTGCAGTGAGTGGATTTGTGCCGATACTAGAGGATTACGGCAACATCTGTGAGGTGTACGACTTTAACGAGGGAACCAGTCAACATCACGTGGAATGCAGCGCGACTACGTCAAGTTGGGATATAATTTTAAAAACATAAAATTTTTCCATTTAAAAAACTTCAAAGTAATGAAAGGTACCTGCATGCATTTAGCGTAAAAATAAAATAGATATAAGGGGGGATATAACACTGTGTAAATTAGTTTTAGAGATTATAACAGAACTGTCAATTGTAAAAACTATAACTTGCTGAGCTTATAATAGATGAAATTTGAGAAAAATGTATCTTTTATTTAATTAACAACATAATTTTTTAGTAAAAACAATTTCTATTCAAGTATATGGCGCTCAACGAAATGTAAACACATAATAATTAAATATCAGTCAGAATAAAAATATAATCTGTAGAATAACGACAGGAACCCACACCCATATATATATAGGGTGATTCAGAACTTATCAAAAAAAAAATTACAAATACAATTTTATAAAGAAAAAATCAAAAGGCAGTTCGAAAATGATTTAAGAATACACTTCTGCACGGCACTGGAAACTGGTCCACTGTAAAATCTGACCTCGCACAATACGACCGGCATGGTGGTGTGATAAAAACGGACAAAAACTTTTGCAAGGAAAGAAATATGTAAATAGAATTTTATCGCACCTATTTTATATCGGCAAATTCAACTGCTTTTGCCATTATTAATTAATACAATTAATTTATATTTTTAAATAATAAAATCACTTGACATACCCGATGTTACAATTGTTCAAAATTTTATCCACCAATGTGTAAACATATTTGGGTCCGTTGTACTCAGTTTTTACGAACTAACACAAATGTTGTCTTGTTTCACCATAACACAAATGCTTCACCATAAATTAAAACGATATCTATCGACTCCGAGTACACGCAAACCATTTTTGACACTAACTACCCATTTTTGATACTAACTACTAAAAACCTATTGTAAACACCACAGATAAGAGGTAAATATCGCAACGACGATTGCAAAATCCGAATTCAGTATTCGGAGTCGCTGAGGCCACGTGGCGAATGACGCTAGAAACTACAGTTGTCCAGCTATGTAGTGGTTGAATGTATTATAATTTCAATATTTTTTTTCTCGGAAACTAAGGATTTTACAAAAATTTTTTTTACGATATTGATTCCATTTCTCATGCTGCATCTATTCCCAAATTGTTTTGGATAAGTTGTGAATCACCCTGTATATTTATTAAAGTGAAACATTCCAAAACCAATTGCATTTAGTATTTAAATACAAATTGTGGAGACACCTTGATCGTTTCTATTACAGTAATATAACAATAGTAGCACATCAGCGAACTTGTATATATCATATAACAAATATTGGGTATACATGTGCATTTTTATAAGTTGTCAGTAAAAAGTGCTGGTGTCATTACGTTAAACGTATACAGATCGATATCCTAAAATTACGAATTAAATAAGTAATTTCGCTATTATTTTCATATTTCTACCAAACCTTGTGTCCTAGATATGCGAGTATATCTAATTTAATTATCATTGAACACTACTATGTCTTTGGTTGTATATATTTTTACGTCTCAATCTGATTTTTTTTTTGTAAAATAAATAAAATTCTGAGAGGGATAGGAAAATGTATTTAATTATTATATTTATAGTTTCAAATTGGTTTTTCAATGCAGTGGCATTTGTGCTAATTGTCGGATAACATATATGAATTCCACTACATTTTTTTAATAAAGAGGCCTGAAGTATTATCTACGAAGGAAATTTTGTCGTAAGGGAAACGTTAAGTAAAATTATACTTGAAGCAAGT
>NW_019418559.1:0-13238 GCF_000390285.2 Anoplophora glabripennis | reverse complement strand
CCCTGTGGAACTCCATTGGTAATCGCTTCTAGATTACTCACTATGTATAGTTATTATACTCTGTAGTAGCGATGAAGGTAACGAATAATCCCATTCACGAATGTTCGCATATTTCTTGACAATTTGCAAATATGAATATCGGAAAAAATCATAATTTTTTTTTAATGTAAAAATATTAAATAAGACAAAAAATATTAATTTCTTAAGGTGCGTATATAGACTTGCGAGCTGAGCGGCTTTTGAGCCGCTAGATGCTCACGTAATTTAGTGCTCATAGGAGGTTCGGGCATTCAATTTTTCCACGAACGGCTCGTGAGCCGCCCAGCTCGCAAGTCTATATGCGGCTTTAGCATTAGAAAAGTTTTTTTCTTACTCCATTTTTAAAAAATAACTTAGTTTTTTGCTAAGGTAATTGTGCAATTATATCTTTTTCAGCCTTTACTTTAATATTAGTTAATAAAACAATAAAACAGAATACTCGTATTCGCACTCGCGAATATCGGCGACTAAAAATTTACATCACTACTCTCTGTAGGCTTGTTTATAAAGGCTCTGTAGATATGTGTATGAAGTTGATTTTTTCTTGCGGGACATTTGACTCAAAATTATTATAGTAGGTACTGTAGGTAGGCACTTCATCAAAATATATTTTTGTTGTTTTAATGTATTTTTTTATATATCAATATAGGTACAGATACTACAGTTAGAAATATCAAGTTACATAATGAAATATTTTTTTTACATGATTTACAAAATTATTAGAAATAAAAGAAAATATGTTACTAACATTGTTTATATAGTTACACCACTATATAAACAATGGTACTAATAATAATTTAATATTTTATAAAATACAAAATCAAACGAGATGTTTAGAACTCCCGCTTAAACCTATAGCAATTCTTGTTTTATCATTTTAATTATAAAGAGTTTTATAGCTCCACTCCCTCCCACCATCAAACATATAATACAACCCAACTGTATTAATCTATGAGACAACCATAGAAAAGGATATACTATACCTATATAATCCTTTTTCTATCATACAACTGCCATTTTTTCATATCAAGATATCAAGACATTTGTGTACCGGGTACTTCACCGAAACTGGAGACGGAAAGTTTCCATCATACTTATTTCTACATTTAATGTTCCTGCATTTTAATCTGTTTTTTGTTGTAATACATTTCCTTAAAGTGTAAGAACATACCTAAATTAATTAATATTCTCTTTGATAATAATATATTTCTGAAGGCAACAAAAATATGAGTGACAAAAATTTTGTGAAGTGTCCATATTGTAACAAAAAGGTGCCAGATGCTACTAGCGGTAAGAGATTTTGAAATTACTGATATTTGTTTTATATTTAATCTTTCAAAATGTAATATTTAATATATGCAGCATTTTATTATTAAAATGTATAAGATAATAGAAGGGAGCTATTTTTGCAGTGTTAGACTAGAGCCCGCCTCATACACACAATCATAATGTGCAACTCTTTGTTTATTATACATTTCCGCACTAACTATTTCTTTATGCAACCCTATGACCAAGGGCCAACCTGATGCAAAGGTTGTTAAGATACAATAATACTAAATTAAGTTGTAACTTCCCAAAATAAAAATGCCAACAAAGTTTGAAAAAGGTTTTATCTTATTTTTTAGCAACATCAGACAGCGATTTTGGAAAAGTGGTACGTTGCCATTACATTCCCCCTTCGTTACGACATGAAGCAACAAAAGGACCAGATGGTTCTAGTAAGGCAAGAAGATGTGACAATTACTCAGTTATTCGCATAGATAATCTCCATGTCTCTACAACTGAAATAGATTTAGAAGATCTTGTAAAACCATTTGGACTAATTCAGAAACTTTACTTAGCAAAGAATAAACAAACTGGACTTTGCAAAGGTTTTGCTGATGTCCATTTCAAGTTCAGAAATGATGCTGCTAAAGCTATATCTATGCTTAATGGATATGGTTATGATCATCTTATTCTAAATGTTGATTGGTCCATGTCATTGTCTTGTTCGAAAAAATAAAGCAGTAAATTATTCTGTTCATTTTTTTAGTAGAATATAATATTTATGTTAAAATGTTTCTGTAAAATAAATGGTCATACGAAATATATTTGGTATTTTTAATTTACAATAAAACGTTTTTAGTAAAGTTTTATTTAGTAAAGTTTTTTTTACCTGTGTTACTAAAATGCTTAGCCAAATGCATTGACAGGTTCTACGTTATAAATTAGCAATTATTGACGTTCACAAACAGGTTTGTAGCATCATTGTTTTTGTTACCTATAGAGTTTAATAAAGAAAATGTGACTATGCGGTTTTATACAAATTTTGTAGTATTTTTTATTTCTTATTTGCCCTATTATTTTTATAACAATATATTTTTTCTACATGTGGCTGAGATGTAAATCTTTGTAGATGAAAGGCAAAATACACAAAAATCATGGTTAAAAATATTTAGTTGTATAATGAAATGATAAAAAATAATTCTTAAATCATTTTGCCTATAAATGGAAAAAAATATTCTTTACATGTTGAAGGTGTGTGTAATATAGAAATCACAACGGCAATTTTATATTTAAAATCTTAAAGTTAAGAAACAGTGCAATTAAATTTTAGAATTCCCGCGGAAAATTAGTGATTTTTGTCCGTCCAATCATGATAATTTATTAGGTATTTTGTGTTTCCACTGGTTTTATTCGACTGATGGTCAACACTGCTGATTAGACGTTTTGGGTACTTTACTTACAGAAAACAGAACATGATAATGTGACTAGTACTGACTACTTCCATTTAATTATTTCTGCTAAGTGCTCTGTTTATTAAACCACATTTAGTGTAAGTGCCTACATTAATATATTTTTGAAGACCATAAATGGGAATATTAAAAATAATACGTTTTATAGTTTTATTAAAACAATGCTATACTGATGATGTGACATAATTAAGAGAAATAAACAGATATGCAATAATCTACTTTACTAAAATGACAAGGTAGTAGCATATAAACTACATTGCCTTATTTGAATTGCAGTGTAGGTAATGAAATCTATAAATTTACAAGAAATTGAAAGTTACATTATTATTTTATTGCTGTAGATACTACCCCAAAATATTTTTATAATTACATACGCGGTAAGGTAAATTTCATAATTTTTCTGCATTGCCGTAAAATAATCTTTTTGTGTTTATATATATAATTTTAAGCATAAGATTGGATTGTACGAAATTGTGAAATACCTTTCTACTTATATTCTTGTAAAAGGGGTTTAGTTCCTCGCGCCGTTATTTTTGGCGATGTTGGTGGCCTAAATACCTAAATAATTTAGAACCGAGGAGGATTATATCCCTCTTTGTCCTGCCTCATCACTGTAGGCCTGGACGCAACCTGGTGAAGTTGGTTCCTCCTTCACTTTAATGCAGTGGATGGACTACTTGATACAGTGTAGTAATCAGATTATCATCGTAGAAATTATTTCAGGAAATGGCGAGTGGGGATAGTAATGTGGTAAGAATAGTAAATCTTGATGACACATTTACGGAAGAAATACTAAAAAATTGTATTTTAATCAATTGCCGGCCTGAAGGAGATGTGAAGAAAATTTATTTAAAAAGAGATGATAAAACTAAAACCTCTTATGGTTATGTAGTTTTTGAGAACAGCTATGATGCTTTGAAAATGACACAAACTTTAAATGGGCATATTTATATTTCAAACAAATTAGAAATTGAACTAATCGGCCCAAATTTAAAATATCGCATATATGGAAAAGATAACAAAGTCCTTCGCTTATTAGGAACTACAGGTACAGGTATAGTACTTTTTTATTTTTGTTCACAATACAATAGGTATATTCTAGTAATGACCTATATTCTAGTACTAAAGACACATACCCGTCAAAATCTGGATGGTTTACTCGCAAGAAGACAATCTGCTTTAAATAGAAAACGTAAGATCTATGTTTATTATATTAAATTAATAGGTATTTATGACAAAATTATCCCATTATATCTGTCGGATAAAACCATGTCTGTCACTTGTACATATACAGGGTGTTTCGAAATTCGCGGACACGGAGAATGGGAGGTTAATTTAGAGCAAAAACTGAATAGAAAACCTTATTAAACTTTTTCGATCAGACAACTGCTTTTCCAGTTATCGTGTTGTCAAAAAAATTGTAAGCAAATGAAAAGCAAACTTTAATATTAATTAATTAATGATGTTTAAAATGTCCACCACCTACTGCTAACCATCCTTCTGCACGTGTTTGTACTTGTTGAACTGCAGAAGAGCATTCTCAGAGGTGTTACATTCAATAATAAATAAATAGGAGTTTGTTCGAAAAAACGCTCGGACACATCAATTAGTATTTTTTGTTGTGCATTTTTTTCAACAAAAACTTTATACAGGGTGTGTCATGTAACAGTGGCGACTTTCTTATTTTAAATGCAACACCCTGTATATTATTCAATTTTTTGATTCTTCAGAAAAATTTAGACATTTCGATGTACAATGTCCTATACCTATCTTCAACTTTTCGGAAATATTAAGTGTTTTCAGATTTATTGCAAAAATTAACATTAAAAAAAGAAAATTATTTGATTACAGAAATACGCTACAACACACAAAAACTAATATAAGTAAAACTGTTTATTTATAGATAATGTAAAAAAGCAAAAAAAAAACATTAATGTCAGTGTAGGAGATGTTCAAAATGCTAGCCGCGAATGTCTTGGCAACACCCTAATTTTAAATAGAAATTTCTTCTAATGTTATTCAACATCTCAGGCCTGACCTATCTAATCGCAAGCGTTATTCTTCTTCTTAAGTCAGTGAAGTTGAAGGGTTTAGTTTTGTATACAATACTTTTGACATCCCTATAAGAAGAAGTCTAATGGTGTCAGGTCAGGGGATCGTGCTCTCCATTCCATCGATTCTCTCGGAAATATTCGGTTGAAGTACTGCCAGACATTGATTTGGTAATGGGGCGGTGCTCCATCTTGCGAAAACCATGTCATATTCGTTGGAACTTGCGGGTTTGCTGGATCAGGATATAGGTTTGTCAAAATTGGCGTAACATTATTTTGGAGCAGTGCTAAATAATTATCGCTATTCAAATTGCCATCAATGAAAAAGGGACCTATGATATGATCTCTAACAATTCCTGCCCAAACATTAACCTTTTCAAGGTATTGTGTATGTTCTTCTGTAATCCAGTGAGGATTTTCATTAGACCAATAGCTGCAATTTTGACGATTATTATGACCGTGAAGTGTAAAGGTGCACTCATCAGAAAACAAAACATTGTTCGAATTGGATCACATTGTTATCTAACATTGCCATCACTTGTTCACAAAAATACGTTTTCCTATCAAAATCGTTTTCCATGAGCTCCTGAGTTGGTTTCATTTTATAGGAATGCATTTTATTTTCTTTTAATATTCAAATAATCCATGAATGGATCAAACATTGGGGCTGCTGTTCGACTAGAAGTATGTGAGTTTTCCTCGAACTCAAGCAAAATATCCAATTTGGTATCATCACTTATTGCAATTGGCAGCTGCTTTTTCTTGTCTGCCTTCCGTCCAACCTCGGGGAACCGCTTTTCTATTTTACTAATTGTCCCTTGGAATATAGGCGACAAATTTGGAAATCTTTCATGAAATAAGTGAACAATTTCCATTTGTGTCCGTGTGTTATCTCCATAACCATCAATAAAATTGGCAATGCCAGTTATGAATAATTTTGATGTTTTTATAACTTTTTTTTAGTTGAAAATGTTGAAAAAGAGCATTGAAATTGTTTTTGCTAGCCTGCAAGGACAAAACACTGTTTTTATATTTTTGTTTGTTGTAACAAATTTTTGGAAATTTATTTATAGAACAAAATTTACTTTAAACTTAATGATAATACGTTAACTATTTTCTGAAGTTGCACAGAAGGGAAAATGTTTTTAACTTCAACTCTTTATCTACTATTTGCTTTGGAAATCTTTCCATTTTCAATTTTTTATAATAATTAAATAATACACGGGGTGTTTTGGAGAGATACCATAAATTTAGGGGTTTATAGAACATAATTAAAAACAAATAATTTTTTAGCAATATTTTTTCCAAACTAACGAAATGTGTTGAAATTTAATAAAGGTACATAATCCATAATCGCAATGTAAAAAAATATATTCACTTTGAAAAATTCCCAGTGGCATAGAAATTATATTAAAAATAGAGCTTTTCATTCTCATTCATTCTTCATACTGAATATAAAACAAATGGCTTTCATAGTTTAAGAAAAACCAAAAAAAAATGTATTTTCAAGAGCTTATATCTCTAAAATGAAGCTTTTGGAAGAAAAAGTGTATACTTCTAAATGACATTATTTTGACGAGATCTATCGATGGTTAAAGTCCTAATCATAAAAAGTGATTCACCCTGTATATGTGGTGTCGGGAAATTATTAAGGGGTCATACTTTAAGGGTGGTCTTGGATGAAAATAAATCGATTTTTATCAAGTTACCTTTGTACAATCTTTACTTAAAAAATTTTGATTTGTTAAAATGTGATATAACAATTCTTTTAATGCTATAACTTTTTTTGGAACCAAAATTGTGAGGGTAACTTGATATGACCTAATCATTTTCTGAACACCAATGTATATTAAGGGAGTTGGTTGACTTTGGAATAGTTAATTGTATATTTCCCAAAATTAGTACGTTTTGATTTATCCTAATGTCACTTTTACGAAAACACCCTGTACCTATGTGTACCTATGGTGATATTATAATCTATGCTATATAGTTTATTTAAAGTCCACAATATAACTCCATGTATTATTATTGGAACATTTTCCTGTAGTATATATTTTTTAATCTCCTGATGAAGATTTTGTAGGTCCAAGTTCAGCGTCCAACATTGAGAGAGCAAGGAACAAACGGGGTAAGAGAATTTAAGTATATATGCGTACCTGCCAATAAAACTAATGCTGACTTTTGATCATATTACATTTAGTCTATATTACAAATCTCAGTATAATTATTGTTTTGCAAATCAGTTTTAAATGATAATAATTTTAATTGTGGAATTTGATGATTTGTAAGTTACCACTCCATATAATGTTATATTAATGATGGATGCAAAAATAATAAAGTGCAAAAATAATTTTTTTATAAATACATTTATTTAATACTGTTTCTTTTTTAGTGCCTTCTTGTGATGAAGCACATAGAATTCCTAATAGTGGTTCTAAATATATTCCCCCACATATGCGGAATAGAAATAAAACTATAATGCTGCTGTTAATTTTATCCCGGTCCAACCCATTCAAAATGATGAATTGATGGATTTTGATTTATTTGATTAGATATTTTGTGTGAGATTTTATCATTACCTATATTTTATTTTGCATTTCATATATGGATGCTGGTGAAAATTAAAGTGGTCATATTTTGATAATGAAGTATATTCCATACAATTTTTTAGGGGATGATTTCTATGCTAATAAAGACAACTATCATGATGAAAAAATTTGAAACAGAATTTGCAAGAGCTTGAAAAGGGTGCAATATTTGTTCATAATCAATTGATCAACTACTGTTTTTTTACTTTTCACAAAATTTAATTTTCTTTGTATTTTCACTTTTCATAGTGTTGTACCTACATCATAAAAGTTTTCTTTGCGAGCTCAAAATAATTCCCTAAAAAATGGTATGGATCTCATATTTTATTACAAAAATATGAGAACTTTAATTTTTACCACTTGCCACTGTAATTATAAACTTTTTAAGAACTGCTTATTTTTAAAATTGAAGATAAAAAATTAAAAGAGGTGATTAAAAAATATAAATATTTTTATTCATGTGGGATTAAGACTGAAAGTGGATTCTGTGAGACTAATTTTAAGAGGCAAGAGTTTACTTTTTCAGTTGTAGAATTGAAAAAAATCCGTTCCTATCAAATTACGTTATAGTTACAATTGATTTATTAATAGTAATAAAATCTTGAACTGGTTTCATTCAAATTTGTTTTGCTGTTTTCATTTCTCAACAAGTGGCAAAAGTTTGAGGTTTCCATAGGGGCTTTCCAATTAACTGATCAACTCTCTCTGGAGTTACCTACTATCTATAATCTATTATCTATAACTTTCATAAGTCATATTATTTTTCAATCTTCAATCAGTTTTTAAATAACCGGGTCAGCCATCATCTGCTGTAGTATTTGTGCTATTTTGCTTATGTGATCTAGCTCATTATGTGGATATAAGTTATCGGCTGTTTGTTTTATTTGGATAATGATCGCATTTGTAGGTTTGTGGCAATAATGTATATATTTTCAAAGATGTATACCTATCCTTGAAAAGAAGTTATAAGGAGATTGATGGAAAACATGTAGAGATAATCTCATTCAAAATCACATTATGTAGTTTTTGCTATATCAATTTTCATTATTAAGAAAGTGATTTTTGAAATTAACCTCCAGATTCTTGAGGACGAACAAATTAATCGTAATGTGTTATAAATAGTGCCATTTTTTAGTCATTGATGATGTGCAAATGGCAGCATATGGCAACAGTTTTTCATCTGAAACAAATGAATCTATACCGTACACAGGGCCAGATCTAGGTGGAAGCTTGTAGCCCTAGACCTCACAAGTTGCTGATTGAGTGACCTTTTTTTTTTAGCATCAAACAAAAATCTGTTTAGGTTTGAAATTCAATATCGTCTTTTTTTTTAGAAAGAGGGCCTGCGTTGAGCTTGTAGCCCCAGGCCTCACCATAGGTTAATCCGGCCCTGACCGTACAGTAATCAAACCGATGCTGAATAAAATTTTGGACCATTTACATTGACCATAAATTTTATGTAGGTAGATAATTTTATACAGCAGCATAACATTTGTTTTTTTTAGGTTTTTAAATTTTAGGAACATTACAAAAAGTCAAAATAAGTGTAGAAGATAAAAACAGATAGATATTTTAAACGACTTTTAAAGTGCATGATATAAAAGTGATGTGTTTTATATTTGCCTGCTTTTTTCAGTGATTTTTTTTATTACTATGCAAAACTATTTTCATAAAAATAACCCCTTAATTTTGGCCCTTTGGCAAGGTTTTTGTTTCATTAATAAGTGGTAAAATAAGCAAAAAATGAAAAAAACGAACCATGCCACAAATGCCTTGGGACGATAATTTAAATCCACATTCTAAAGGAAAAAAACGACTAAAATGCCTTTTTTGGATGACGACGTTCAGTATACCTTCTTATCGCACATAAGCTGAGGAAGAAGAAATCCAGCTCTTCGCATATAGATTTTCATATGAACAGTTCCCAGTAAAGCATAGCGAGCGCGCTAAAAATTAAAAATCAACTATTCATTTNAATAAATTGCTCTAGTCACTCTAATTGTAATAAACGAATTGGGTTGGAGTGAAAAGAGTTAGCGGAGTTGGATAGCCAAACGCGCCTTTTGTATATTAACCTGTGGTAGTCTACTAATTTTCTCCATCAGAATTAAATAGAGAAGAAGAAGGGGATTTGCTAAAAAAATTATACTTCTCTCCTGTCATTTTATTTTCCGTATTTTGTACATATGTGATTATTGGAAGAACGTGCTCCTTAACACATATTTTAATAGATTAATCAGAAAATATTTTAAAAAATGCCGGCGGCAGAAGAAGTGAAATCCAGTTGGGCAGATGAGGTTGAGTTGGAAGGAGGTTCGCTGCCACCTTCTACAAAAGTATATGAAAATGGGTATAAGATTGTTACAGATTATAAGTACAATGAAGATGATAAAAAAATAAAGATCGTGCGTACGTACAAAATAGAAAAACGTATTGTTTCTAAATCTATCGCTCTAAGAAAAACTTGGAAAAAGTTTGGAGAGTCCGCTAATGATAAACCTGGCCCTGATCCGGCTACAACGATAGTAGGAGAAGATGTTTACATGCAATATATAACCAGCAAAGAGGAAGATAATAAACAAGAAGATGATGGACTTGACAAACTGAAAGGTGCTTTGTGATACAGTTTTTTATTTTATCCACTTATACGATTCTCTTTTAAGCTCTGGGTGACAAAAACGTTGTGAAGTGTCGGTCATGTAATGGAGATCATTGGACCTCCATGTGCCCATGGAAAGATACTTTGTTGGCAGGAGGGAAAGTTCCAGATGATAAAAAAGCGCCAGCTCCTAGCGGTGGTAAGAGATTTTGAAATAATTTAGTTATTTATTTTGTATATAATCTTTCAAAATGTTAAAATCTAAAATTGCATTGGTAAATTCACCTGTTTTATAAATATTTCTATATTGCAGAATTTTGGCAAATCAAAATACCAAAATTTTGCAGACAAATGTCCTTTTTACGTCCATGTTCTTTTTAATTAGCCACAATGGAACCTCTTTCACATGCATTAATGAATCAATATTTAGTAATTTTATCTTTATATGTTAACAAAAAATTAAACATTAATGATTATATAAATAGATTGGTTTCCTCACAAATTGACTTATAATCCAGAAAAACAGTAAGAGATAAAAGATCACTGACACATCAAGTATGAAAAAAATTAAGATGGCCCTACTATCAACTACCAAAAAATGAATAACAACTAAGTATCAAAAATTACCTCATTGAAAATTGAATGAGGAATCATTTTTTAGCAACTTCAAGCGGCGATTCAGGAAAGGCGGGAGGTTCCAAATATATTCCTCCTAGCATGCGAGATGGAGCGACAAAAAGAACAGATGGTCCTAGCATGGCCAGAAGAGACGACAGTTACTCAGCTATTCGCATTGCTAATCTCAGTGACTCTACAACTGAAACTGATTTAGAAGATCTGGTAAAACCATTTGGACCAATTCAGAAACTTTACTTAGCAAAGGATAAACAAACTGGACTTTGCAAAGGTTTTGCTTACATCCATTTCAAATTTAGAAATGACGCGGCTAAAGCTATATCTATGCTTAATGGATATGGTTATGATCATCTTATTCTAAATGTCGATTGGTCCAAGCCACTGTCTAGTTCGAATCAGTAAAACAGCAAGTTATTCTGTTCTCCATACTCCATATTTTCTTTTACTGGAATATAATATCTATGTTAAGATTTTTCTGTAAAATAAATGGTCACTGGAAATATGTTTGGTATTTTTAATTTACAATAAACATTTTTAACTTGTTTAGTAAACCTCATTTGAACCCTTGGAAATTTATAGTTTATAATTAAAATACATGGCCAAAGATTTTAAATTGTAAATTAACAAACATTAAATATTTCTGTAGATTAGTTTTTGAAACACTGTTACATAAAAAAAATGTTAAATATGGCTGTCTTCAAATTTTTTGGTTCCATAAACATGGATTAGTTGGTGGTCGAGTGGTTCGAGGTGTCAGTACTTGAATCGATAAATATCGTGGGTTCAATTCCTGCAGCTGTAAGATCATAGATCAGTTATATATTCGTAGAGGGCAATTAGGCACCATCTCTGCGGGTATGGTAGGGTGGAAGAACATTGGATCAGTGTGAGATTTTGATTCTGGTTGATGTTTGATCATCCCCCTAATTAATGAAGTTTTCTAGGTTTCCTTCATTTCTGCACTGAACGGTAATTGGGGCCCACCAAAGTAAGTCATTTCTTGGCACACATGCCGCCTACTGAATGCTGCCTAATATGCTGCCTCTCTCTTCCATACAAGTCTCCAACTTCTGGGCTAACCCTTACGATTTCAGTGAGGGGTAGATATGTTATTAAACACAGATGTTGATCAATTACTCAAGAACCATCGAAGATATCGATAGTTTCAACTGTCAAAAAAAAGTTATATTATCAAGAATGTTTTACATATTTACGTAGATCAAGTCCATTTAGAACTATCGTGTCTGTTTCATACACAGTTTATGTGTCCAAAAATCATAATAATATTAGGCATTTAGTAGCAGCGGATCATAGATGAAAGTCAATTATTTTGTTTAATTTCTCAAAAATTAGAAATACATAATTATGGAAAGGTTTATTTGAATACCTTTCAATGAAATAAATATGTATTGGTAATATTGGTATCATGATAAGTTTTATTTTGATCAGTTAACATATGGGTAGCAGCTATTACAGAATTAGATTGTACCAATGTTAATATCTTCAATGTTTTTGAGTAATTAATTAAAAACTAAGTTTTACATACATTTTCTGAAGGATGACAGTCCCTTTGAAGTATAATAATAATAAGTTTATTTATGAAAATATATGATATGTAGGTATATGATAAACCTGGAACAAAATATAACATAAAACCGCCAACATGTATAAAACGTTAATGAAACAAAACATTCAAAAAATTATATAAGGATATACCCATATGAGTAATTTAGTCATATGGATATACCTATGTACATATAACAGAACTTAACGCAAATAAATTAGTAAGACACTAAAGTGGCTTCTGGCGCTTGTGCGTGACTATACAGTGAACAATACAGTCTACATACACTTATCAATAGTTAACATATAACACTTTTTATAGAGACTTCACCCCAACTAAAAATACCGTAATCCAACTGAGATTGTACTAAGGCATAATAATTTTTAGGTGATACGTATCCAAAATGTCTCAAATATTTTTTAACAATATTTACGATTTATAGTTCCACTTTGCATATTTATCTATAAATATACCAAGATATTTTACCGACTCTTATTGGTTAATATAATTAGTGGACCCATATGATAAACCTGCCACATAGGTTGTAAATGGATGAAATTGTTTTTTTTCTACATTTAAGGCAAGTTTATTTTGCTCAAACCAAATTTTTATATTACTGAAATCTTTCTCCGCTTTTTTTTTGGGTTCGACCAAGATTCTGATTTATACGACAAAGCAGTATCATCGGCAAAACTCAGAATGGAACCATATATGTTAAGGGTAAGTAAACCATTTAATCGTATAGCATAGAAAAATTAATATCCAAGACCGTCCCTGTGGAACTCCATTGGTAATCGCTTCTAGATTACTCACTATGTATAGTTATTATACTCTGTAGTAGCGATGAAGGTAACGAATAATCCCATTCACGAATGTTCGCATATTTCTTGACAATTTGCAAATATGAATATCGGAAAAAATCATAATTTTTTTTTAATGTAAAAATATTAAATAAGACAAAAAATATTAATTTCTTAAGGTGCGTATATAGACTTGCGAGCTGAGCGGCTTTTGAGCCGCTAGATG
>NW_019418558.1:12765-13277 GCF_000390285.2 Anoplophora glabripennis | reverse complement strand
AGGGTGTAACAATGACATTGCGAGTGACCAACTCGAAAGTTAGTTCAAGCTGATTCCTCTCGTCAAAACAAACAAAAAAACGTTGTTGAGTATTGATCTTTTTTAATAACTGTTGAAGATATAGACATAATTTTTTTATTTTAAGACTAAAAACTGTCGAAATTAGAAGTAGCCTGAGTTGTTCGTGTATACATTTTTTCGTGCCTTTTGAGAAGAGTTCAGAGTTAAAAATTCTATTGACAATCTATGCATCAATAAATTGACGAAGTTCTTCATCACTTAATTCACGAATTTATTGGTAAACAGTGTGGTTTTACACTGCTACAGACTTTGTCAAGTTTTTTGACGTATGAATCAGTTCTACCAATGAATCAAAGAAGCAAATAAATTTCAAAAATGTCACCTTTCCACTCATAATTGTAGTGATACAACAGCGGTACCGTTCTGACACATATTATATAAATATTAGTTTTTGTAAATAACAAATCAGTAAAAACAATGCAAAACTAGCA
>NW_019418558.1:9213-12566 GCF_000390285.2 Anoplophora glabripennis | reverse complement strand
AATAAAACTAATTTTAACGCGATCGGTAAAAGGATTATGAAGTTATTAATTAAATTAGTTTTATTTTTGACAACTTTAAAGGCCTGTAACTCAAAAACCAAAAAGTTTTTATTTAACTTTTTTTTCGTAGATCGTATTTATTTATCGTAGTGAATATGCAGTCAAACGTTGTCGGTAAAATTTGCGCACACCCTGTATGTTAATTTTGATGATTAATTACTGATAAACCTATTGGAATTTGTACACGTTCTTTGTACTGTATAATAGTGACATGTTTTAACTATAATTTAACATGGAATTTAATTATTTCTCTGATTGTTACAGTATTGAGACAAAGTAGGAATATTTGTTGCTTGATCTCTTTCTCAGATTTGCAACGGCTTCGAAAAGAAACTATGGATTTTATGAAAAACTAAGGTTCATTCTCTATAGTGATAGTAAAATTACAATTAGTATAACAATAACAATACAGTTGATCTGTGATACAGAGATTTGGACCTACTAGGTACAATTATGTGCAGCCATCGACACCTATGTTAAAATCAAACAAAATTAGCTCAAATGAAGTTCTGAATTTATATTAGGAAAGACCAGTACGTGTAGCTCGTAGATAATAAAAATAAAATGTACCTAATTATCATTTATTAATGTGAATTTGTTTTATGCAGACAATGCCATGATGATTCGCTTGTTTGAATTTTTATTTTAAGGATCATACTAATTTGGGAAAAGAATTTTTACTTGTACAGGAAAAGCAATGGGAATTGTAATTTTAGTGTACAGGGAATCTAGGGTGTAACAATGACATTGCGAGTGACCAACTCGAAAGTTAGTTCAAGCTGATTCCTCTCTCGTCAATAGTACCTAATTTATATAATTTTATCAAAAACTGTCGAAATTAGAAGTAGCCCGAGTTGTTGGTGTATACATTTTTTCGTGCCTTTTGAGAAGAGTTCAGAGTTAAAAATTCATAAACCATGAATTTATAGAAGTTGGAAAATATAATAATTTAATTTTTGTATAAACGTGCATCTGTTAGAATGAAAGGTATTCGTAGAGTTCATTTTTGCATAATAATGTACCTCTAGTTGTTGAGAAATTAGAGGAAAATAATTGGAGTTTATCTGTGATCCGGTGTTGAAGACCGCGTGCATCATGGTCTTTGGAATTTTACTTACAAGTGGATTCTAGGAAAAATGGAGCCATGGACTTCTTCTTACGGTTATACCATAATAGTTGTTACTTTCTCTATTTTGAATAAAATTCCTACTCTATACATTACTTTTGAAATAATCACCTAATTTTAATAATTTAAAAATATAAGTAGGATAGGTACTTCTCGTTTCCGGAGATATTTAAAATGTTGACAGCTGAGTTTGTTAACGTAACACCCGTTATGTAAACTTCATATTATGTAATTGTTTATTGCTTTGTAAGATAACGTTTTTACGTATATGTAACTAATATCTGGATTGGGAGGGTATTTCATGAAGAATGGGACACAGCTTAATGGGAAATTCCTGAGGTCAAAATAGGACGCACGAACCAAATATGTCTTAATCAAATGTTGCCCCTTTACAACCTATAAGGTCTTGGTTCAATGTTTCTTTTCAATTTTGATGAATTCGGAAGATAATTACATCAACTAAATTGAAAATTTCGGGAGTTATGTTTTTTGTGATGACAGTTTCAATATCATGCATATTCGTTTTGTTGGCAACCTAGCTGAAAATCAGTTTTGTAATAAATAATCGCTGATATAAATATGTTTTTGAATTTTGTTATTATTTATCTTCAAATATTAATATCTCATAGATAGCTCTGTTCAGGAACAATTTGTCCTATAGACTGAGGCGATACAGCGGTAATGAATTTAAGGCCTGAAATATCTCACAATCAGAGTAAGGGTTAATGTTTTCTCGGCAATAATTGCAACTTTTTCTCGTAATGGCAGGCCGTACTAATTCTAATATTATGTTANGCACAGGTTTAAAGGAAAAAAGTGTTTCGTAACAGTCCGTTACTACTTATTGATAGCCAGCCAGTTCATTTTGTGACCGAACCAATCGCGCTGTGGGTAAAATAAAGAGTGGAGGGTGGGCCCCATCATAGAAGAACTACGATGCTCAAATAATTGAGATTGATCTTCCTTACAGGTAAGTCGATCGAATCTTACAATTATTTTTCGCATCTCCGTTCTTCTATGATTCATGTTGGTAGCTGTTTAGAGTAAACAATTGGCGCGATTAAGTGCAGTCAGTTCTGATAAAAGAATCTCAAGCAAAATAAGAAGTACTTATATTTTATCAAATTTTGACAATCAAAAGAATTAGTGGCTTCTTCTGCTTACTGTTTTCATATTTGATCTAAATTAGTTTTTAAAACAAACTTTTTTTTCAGTTTTCCTTTATTATTCACCATATATTATTTATTATGTATCATACATTATATATTACATATTATATATCAAATACTGTATACCATACACCATATACCACATTCTATATATCATATATTATATACATATTGTTAATATATTATTAATTTATGAAAATATTAATTTTGTGAAATTTGTGTCATGTATTGAGTGTTGCGTTGTTTTGGTTTTGTTTCTGTAATAATTTTTTTTCTTTTTGATTAGCTGTAAGTTGTTTAATACAAACCTTTCTTTTGTTTTACCTTGTATATTATTTTTTTTTATCCCTTGCTAGCTGTTACTCAGTTGTTTTGTTTTATATTAGATCTCAGGAGTCGCTTCTGTATCATTCATACATAAACTTGTTCAATGCAGCACCCCAGAAAATAGAGTTTTTAACTTTTTAGACAATATTTATTTTAAATTATTTAATCGGATTATAGTAATTTTTTAAGAAAAGCCCAGTCCTTGTATTGTACAAACTATAGTAGGACAGAAAAGGTAGAAAAATAAAATATTCTTTATTATTGTTCAACATAAAAATTTAGTTTATAAAGAAGCCATTCCTAATCTAGACTCAAAAAGTTGAAATTTTGTTTTCATATAATCCGATTAAATAATTTAAAATAAATATTGTATAAAAAGTTAAAAACTCTATTTTCTGGCGTGCTGCATTGAACAAGTTTATGTATGAATGATACAGAACCGACTCCTGAGATCTCAAATAAAACAAACATCTGAGTAACAGCTAGCAAGGGATAAAAAAAATAATATACAAGGTAAAACAAAAGAAAGGTTTGTATTAAACAATTTACAGTTAATCAAAAAGAAAAAAATTTATTACAGAAACAAAACCAAAACAACGCAACACTCAATACATGACACAAATTTCACAAAATTATATTTTCATAACAAATAAATAATATCTTAACAATAT
>NW_019418558.1:0-9047 GCF_000390285.2 Anoplophora glabripennis | reverse complement strand
GTTCTTCTGTGGGTAAAAAAAAAAGAGTGACGGGTGGGCCCCATCATAGAAGAACTACGATGCTCAAATAATTGAGATTGATCTTCCTTACAGGTAAGTCGATCGAATCTTACAATTATTTTTCGCATCTCCGTTCTTCTATGATTCATGTTGGTAGGTCTCACTTATACATGACGCGCGCACAGGTTTAAAGGAAAAAAGTGTTTCGTAACAGTCCGTTACTACTTATTGATAGCCAGCCAGTTCATTTTGTGACCGAACCAATCGCGCTGTGGGTAAAAAAAAAGAGTGGAGGGTGGGCCCCATCATAGAAGAACTACGATGCTCAAATAATTGAGATTGATCTTCCTTACAGGTAAGTCGATCGAATCTTACAATTATTTTTCGCATCTCCGTTCTTCTATGATTCATGTTGGTAGCTGTTTAGAGTAAACAATTAGGGCGATTAAGTGCAGTCAAAAAAGTTTCTAAATTATGCGCTATTTTATAGTTCTGATAAAAGAATCTCGAGCAAAATAAGAAGTACTTATATTTTATCAAATTATGACAATCAAAAGAATTAGTGGCTTCTTCTGCTTACTGTTTTCATATTTGATCTAAATTAGTTTTTAAAACAAACTTTTTTTATCAGTTTTCCTTTATTATTCACCATATATTATTTATTATGTATCATACATTATATATTACATATATTATATATCAAATACTGTATACCATACACCATATACCACATTCTATATATCATATATTATATACATATTGTTAATATATTATTAATTTATGAAAATATTAATTTTGTGAAATTTGTGTCATGTATTGAGTGCTGCGTTGTTTTGGTTTTGTTTCTGTAATAATTTTTTTCTTTTTGATTAGCTGTAAATTGTTTAATACAAACCTTTCTTTTGTTTTACCTTGTATATTATTTTTGTTTATCCCTTGCTAGCTGTTACTCAGATGTTTTGTTTTATATTAGATCTCAGGAGTCGCTTCTGTATCATTCAAACATAAACTTGTTCAATGCAGTACCCCAGAAAATAGAGTATTTAACTTTTTAGACAATATTTATTTTAAATTATTTAATCGGATTATATGAAAACAAAATTTCAACTACAGAACCTATAAAACAAACCTACAGAACCTATAAAACAAACATCTGAGTAACAGCTAGAAGGGGATAAAAGAAATAATATACAAGGTAAAACAAAAGGTTTGTATTAAACAATTTACAGTTAATCAAAAAAGAAAAAAATTATTACAGAAACAAAACCAAAACAACGCAACACTCAATACATGACACAAATTAGACAAAATTAATATTTTCATAAATTAATAATATCTTAACAATACATTCTTTGACACTATGAATGCTTAATGGTGATAAATCACAAATCCCTGGGGATAGAATTTTTATCACCTCAGCACATCAGAAATATTATAGCTATTAGTCTGTACTAGCCATAGCCCTACTAAACTTTGCTACTAACAGCGTGCACAATGCGTCACAAGACCTGAGGGAAGCAGATTACAGCACCGCTTTTTTCTTAATTTAAAAAATAGAACTTTGGGTCATAACTCTGAAATCTTAAGATCTACTAAAAATCTAATACCGGCATTCAATTCTACGCCAAAGAATTAGTCTTGAGCAGTTTTCACTTTAACTCTAACTTATTTAACAGCTGAGATACAGACATGTTCAAAAGTGTCACAATAACGAGAAACGCCCTGTAACTCNATTAGAAAAACTGCTTGTATAATTCACATTAAGTTTCATTGTAGAATAGTACCTCTGAGTGACAAAACAATGCACTCATTTTTAGATTTCATGTACTCTATTTTCAATAATTTTATTTTATCTACATCAAAGGCTCCTTTTACCAGTAAACTCTTCTTCACATCGCTCTTCTTATCCATACTGCTCACAATTTTCGCCCCTCCCCCTTTGTTTTTTGGTATACTCTCTTAATTTTATTACTCGCCTTTTACACTGTTTAATATGACGTAACTATCTCCAGGAACTCATACTAAATACGACATTAATTTGTTGAGCACCTAATTCACTCTCATCTGTAAAAAGATGTAAATTTCTGATCTTTATTTGAATTAAACGGGCGTGGTGAGTACTAGTATATACTAACTCACTATTTTGAGTAAAGAAAGGGTTAACATAACTCCGATCTATTTCAAAAAAAAAATTTATTATATTGTAAATAAGTACAATTATTTTTTAGGAACACAGTACAATCACTGCTTCTGAAAAAATGTAGCTTTAAGCAGATTATTTAAATTTTGCTATGTAAGCAAGTCAAAATTATAATAGGAAGCCATTAGAACGAAAAATCCACTTTGCGTGTATACCATGGTATGCAGAGGGTAAAAATAGCAGTACAATTACGTCCAAATCTCTAAAACAAGTTATGGGTGACGTTGTTAAAATAACTACTAAATACTTAGATAGACTTTGCATGTAAAGAGTGAAAACCACACTTTACATGTTTCATGAAATGCAGGCAAAAGTCAGTATGACTAGACCCTATTTAGTCGGATTAAAGCGATCGCATAGTGCCCCAAAATATTCTGCAAACTAATTGTCCGTGGTCAAAACACCTGCAATTTGGCTAGCTGGACTTTCAATTTTAGCGGAGTGAAAAAACCATTTTCTAGATGTTCCATGGCTGTGGGTAAAAAAGCCAAAACGGCTTAGCCCTTTTAAGACAGTCAAAACGACCGTATACTGCCCCAAATATTTGTCAAACAAAAAGTTTGCGGGCAAAGTAGTTAAAACAACTACGATATCTAGCTATAGACTTTCCATTTAAACGGAGTGAAAACAATTCTCTACATGTCACATGGAATGCGGGCAAAAAAACAAGCGGCTACGCCCTATTAAGACAGTCAAACGACCGTATACTGCCCCAAATATTTGGCAAACAAAAAGTTTGCGGGCAAGGTAGTTAAAACAACTACGATATGGCTAGCTAGGCTTTCCATTTAAGCGGAGTGAAAACCACTCTCTACATGTCACATGGAATACGGGCAAAAAAAAAACAAAGTGGCTACGCCCTACTAAGACGGTTAAAACGACCGTATATTCTGCAAGCAAGTTCACGGTCAAAATAATTAAAACCAACTACAATTTGACGAGCTAGACCTTCCACTTAAGGAGGAATTTGCATTTCAATTAGTTTAAGAACCCTGCTCTGCGTGTACCATCATATACGAGCTAGTATTATCAAGTCAAGGGCGGCTAACATAAAAATTTTAATGAAATACCTTCTCATCTTCTGAAATGGATAATTAATATAATATTTCCTTTATATGTGATTGAGGGTTGCTTTCACTGTGCAGCAAGAATAAAACGCTCTCTCAACGGTACAACTAAACTATTTTTATTGAAAACTAAGCTTGTGTAGAAAAAGTGATGTTGACGGTTTGAGGGTTTGCTGGTGAGTGCCCTGTGGTTGAAGTCGGTTGAAGGTAGCTTGGTAGACGGTGGCAGAAGTCCCTGGTCCTGGCGCCACTTTGCCGGGGTCGTCTTCTGGGAACCCCGTGGTGCGTCCGGCAGTGTTCTTGACGTTGTACTTAAAAATGGGTCACTTGCGAACATGTGTACCCACACACACCCCCCTGCCAGTATGGATGCCATCATGGAATTTCCAGCCGGTCAGGGAAACGGACCCTTCTACCGGACCTAGTGGTAATTGCCTTGGATGTGGTTGGCACGGATAATGGGGCGGAAGTTGATGGAAAGCTATCGTCCTCGTCCCTGTTAGCTGTCGCATCATTCAAACAATACGCAGGTTTGACTCTGTCTATGGACACTTTAACTTCGCGACCACGCACAAGCACCGTGAATGCTTTGTCGTCGCGTTTAATCACTGTAAACGGACCATCATATGGGTTCTGTCGTTGAGTTTTAACGGCGCCCGCACGCACAAAAACACGTGTCGCTGTTGCCAAGTCTTTAAAAACGAATGGCGTCTTCTCGCCATGGCGTTTAACTGCGGTTGGACGTAAGCTTTCCATATGATGTCTGAGGTTTTTAACAAAATTCGCTTCGGTGCTGAGCTCTTCGTCCGTTCTGCGGGAATGAAGAAATTCTCCGGGTAGGCGCAGATGTTGTCCGTACACCATCTCGGCCGCGGTAGCTTGAATGTCTTCTTTCCATGCTGCACGTATTCCCAGTAGGACAGTGGGAAGAATGCTAGTCCATCGATCGTTTTGGTGGCATTTTATTTTGCTGCTTTTAATTGGCGGTGGAAACGCTCTACCATGCCATTCGCTGCCGGGTGATATGCGGTGGTTCGGAGATGAGTCGTACCTAGTAAACTATTCAGGCGTCTGAATAGGTGCGATTCGAACTGTCGACTCTAATCCGTCGTTATTCGCAGGGGTGATCCAAATCTGCATATCCAATTCGCATATAAAGCGCGAGCTACAGTTTCTGCCTCCTGGTTCTCTAGCGGGATTGCTTCTGGCCACCTGGTGAAACGGTCTACGCAGGTTAAGCAGTAGCGGTAGCCCTCGGATGGCGGCATCACGACGATATCCACGTGGATATGTTCAAATCTCGTTGACGAAGGTTGAAATGAATCTGTCGGAGATGTCACGTGTTGCGTTACTTTTGCGCGTTGACATTCGACGCAGCAACGTGCCCATTGTCTGCTATCACGCTTTATTGACGGCCAGACGAAGGAGCTTGACTGGGCGTTAATACCGGGATGCGAAAGACGATGCATCGAGTCTAACACTACTCTACGAAATGGCTTGGTGATAAACGGCCGGGTCACATCCGTAGATACGTCACAAAATACAGTCGCGTTCGTGTCAGGTATTTTGATCCGCTTTAGTGTGAGGTCGTGTTGTCCGTCGATGTACTCCTTGATTTCGTCGTCATTTTGTTGTGATGCTGCGAGTGCCTCATAGTCGAAAGTCGCGCATATCTCGTTTACCCTGGACAAAGCATCCGCTACAACGTTTCGCGACCAGCCATGTGACCAATATCTGTCGTAAACTGGCCAATGATGTCTAGATAGCGGAATTGTCGCGGTGTACATTGACTTGACCTTTTCGCGAAGGCAAACGTAAGAGGCTTATGGTTGGTGTAAATCGCGAATGTTCTTGCCTCGATCATATGCCGGAAGTATTTGACTGCATCGTAAATCGCAAGAAGTTCGCGGTCGTAAGCAGCGTATTTGCACTGAGCAGGGTTAAGTTTTTTNAAAACCACTCTCTACATGTCACATGGAATACGGGCAGAAAAAAATAAAGCGGCTACGCCCTACTAAGACGGTTAAAACGACCGTATATTCTGCAAGCAAGTTCACGGTCAAAATAATTAAAACCAACTACAATTTGACGAGCTAGACCTTCCACTTAAGGTGGAATTTGCATTTCAATTAGTTTAAGAACCCTGCTCTGCGTGTACCATCATATACGAGCTAGTATTCAAGTCAAGGGCGGCTAACATACAAATTTTAATGAAATACCTTCTCATCTTCTGAAATGGATAATTAATATAATATTTCCTTTATATGTGATTGAGGGTTGCTTTCGCTGTGCAGCAAGAATAAAACGTTCTCTCAACGGTACAACTAAACTATTTTTATTGAAAACTAAGCTTGTGTAGAAAAAGTGATGTTGACGGTTTGAGGTCTTGCTGGTGAGTGCCCTGTGGTTGAAGTCGGTTGAAGGTAGCTTGGTAGTCGGTGGCAGAAGTCCCTGGTCCTGGCGCCCCTTTGCCGGGGTCGTCTTCTGGGAACCCCGTGGTGCGTCCGGCAGCGTTCTTGACGTTGTACTTAAAAATGGGTCACTTGCGAACATGTGTACCCACACACCCCCCTGCCAATATGGATGCCATGACGGAATTTGCAGCCGGTCAGAGAAACGGACCCTTCTACCGGACCTAGTGGTAATTGCCTTGGATGTGGTTGGCACGGATAATGGGGCGGAAGTTGATGGAAAGCTATTGTCCTCGTCTTTGTTAGCTGTCGCATCATTCAAACAATACGCAGGTCTGTCTATGGACACTTTAACTTCGAGACCACGCATTAGCACCGTGAATGCTTTGTCGTCGCGTTTAATCACTGTAAACGGACCATCATATGGGTTCTGTCATTGAGTTTTAACGGCGTCCGCACGCACAAAAACACGTGTCGCTGTTGCCAAGTCTTTAAAAACGAATGGCGTCTTCTCGCCATGGCGTTTAACTGCGGCTGGACGTAAGCTTTTCATATGATGTCTGAGGTCCTTAACAAAATTCGCTTCGGTGCTGAGCTCTTCGTCCGTTCTGCGGGAATGAAGAAATTCTCCGGGTAGGCGTAGATGTTGTCCGTACACCATCTCGGCCGCGGTAGCTTGAATGTCTTCTTTCCATGCTGCACGTATTCCCAATAGGACAGTGGGAAGAATGCTAGTCCATCGATCGTTTTGGTGGCATTTTATTTTGCTGCTTTTAATTGGCGGTGGAAACGCTCTACCATGCCATTCGCTGCCGGGTGATATGCGGTGGTTCGGAGATGAGTCGTACCTAGTAAACTATTCAGGCGTTTGAATAGGTGCGATTCGAACTGTCGACCCTGATCCGTTGTTATTCGCAGGGGTGATCCAAATCTGCATATCCAATTCGCATATAAGGCGCGAGCTACAGTTTCTGCCTCCTGGTTCTCTAGCGGGATTGCTTCTGGCCACCTGGTGAAACGGTCTACGCAGGTTAAGCAGTAGCGGTAGCCCTCGGATGGCGGCATCACAACGATATCCACGTGGATATGTTCAAATCTCGTTGACGAAGGTTGAAATGAACCTGTCGGAGAAGTCACGTGTCGTGTTACTTTTGCGCGTTGACATTCGACGCAGCAACGTGCCCATTGTCTGCTATCACGCTTTATTGACGGCCAGACGAAGCGTTGCGTAAGGAGTTTGACTGTGGCGTTAATTCCGGGATGCGAAAGACTATGCATCGAGTCGAACACTACTCTACGAAATGGCTTGGTGATAAACGGCCGGGCCACGTCCGTAGATACGTCACAAAATACAGTCGCGTTCGTGTCAGGTATTTTGATCCGCTTTAGTGTGAGGCCGTGTTGTCCGTCGATGTACTCCTTGATTTCGTCGTCATTTTGTTGTGATGCTGCGAGTGCCTCATAGTCGAAAGTCGCGCATATCTCGTTTACCCTGGACAAAGCATCCGCTACAACGTTTCGCGACCAGCCATGTGACCAATATCTGTCGTAAACTGGCCAATGATGTCTAGATAGCGGAATTGTCGCGGTGTACATTGACTTGACCTTTTCGCGAAGGCAAACGTAAGAGGCTTATGGTTGGTGTAAATCGCGAATGTTCTTGCCTCGATCATATGCCGGAAGTATTTGACTGCATCGTAAATCGCAAGAAGTTCGCGGTCGTAAGCAGCGTATTTGCACTGAGCAGGGTTAAGTTTTTTGAAAAATACCCTAACGGTTCCCAATAGTCCTCAACTTTGTGCTGCACTACGGCACCAATTGCAAAGTCAGAAGCGTCACACACTAGAGGGATTTGCGTATTTTCCCCGGGGTGCGCGAGTAGAGCTGCCTCTGCTAAGCTCTCTTTAGCCGTCTCTAAAGCACTTTTCGCGTTTTCTGTCCAATTTATGGGTTCTTTCCCTTTTACACCCCCTTTAAGCAGGTAATTCTGGCGCCTTGGTACCTGCTGCGTTGGGTACGAACCGTCGATAGAAGTAAAGGGCGCCAAGAAATTGTCGTAGGCAGCGGGTAGTCTTTTATTGCCTCGACCTTTTCGGGCAGCGGTCACGTGCCTTCACTTGACACCAGATAACCGAGGAATTTCATTTCGCTTTGTCCTAACACGCACTTTGCGGAGTTAATTACGACGCTGTACTTCCGCAGCCGCTAGAACAGTGTTTCCAGGTGACGCAGATATTCCTCTTCAGACGATGAAGCTACAAGGATGTCGTCGATGTACGCGTAGCAGAAATCCAAGTCGCGCAAGACCTCGTCGATGAAGCGTTGAAAGGTTTGAGCTGCATTGCGTAACCCAAAAGTCATATGCGTGAACTCAAATAACCCGAAAGGTGTATTGATCGCCGTCTTGGGAATGTCTTCTTCCACGACGGGGATTTGGTAAAATGCGCGAATCAGGTCGATGGTTGAAAATAATTTCCTACCTCGAAGTAATTGTGCAAAGTCCTGAATATGTCGCACAGGATATAGGTCTGGACGCGTTCGTGCGTTAAGCCTACGGTAATCGCCATATGGTCGCCATTCTTCACCCTTTTTTGGCACGAGGTGTAAAGGTGAGGCCCACGCACTGTTCGAAGGACGGGCGGTACCTAATTTTAGCATATCGTCGAATTATTTTTTCGCTGCCCGCAATTTGTCTGGCGCTAATCTACGCGGTTTCTCAGCGACGGGGGAACCAGGTGTTGTTTCGATGTAGTGCCTGGTTTGGTGTTGTACAGCCGCAGAAGGAGCTGCAGGACGCGTAATGTCCGAATACTGCTGGAATAGGCGATGAAACACGGATTCCCCGGAAATCGTCCTGAGTGAGGGTGTCGCAGAATGCGCGAGTTGGCCTGGAGACGTAATTTGCGTTGTTTCGCCAATCAGTCTTTTGTTGCGCACGTCCACCAGTAGTCCATAAAAAGATAAAAAGTCTGCACCAATTATCGGTTTGGAGACATCGGCGACGACAAATTGCCATGTAAAATAACGACGCAATCGGAGGTTTAATGTCATTGTTACTGTGCCGTACGTAGCAATTGAGGTACCATTTACCGCGGAAAGTTCGTACGTCGATTTCGATCGTGACGATTTCACTAACGCACGTGGATATACACAAAGATCAGCACCCGTATCGACGGGAAACTGGACCTTGGAGTACGTATTCGTAACGTACAAACGGCACGGAATCGGGCACGGGTCGCTGTTCGCCATCACCGACTGCCCGTCTCATTTCCCGGACGATACGTGCACGGATCGCGACACTCGCGAGCGCGGTCACTAAAACGTTGGTGATACCAGCACTGACCACTGTCACTGTCACGGCTTCGCGAT
>NW_019418557.1:5552-13149 GCF_000390285.2 Anoplophora glabripennis | reverse complement strand
TTTCTGATTAAAGTTGTCATTAGGAAAATCACTAGTATCGTAGGAATCATAATTAATTTAGAGTATCGTTATTAGAAAAATGAGTCAGCGTCATGGTATCATGTTTTATTTTTCAGAAGCAGAAACATAGGTGTAGCTGAGCATTTTGCAGTAAAGCAAATTTTGTACAGCAAAGTTAAATTAACTTCTGTCTTTGTATGGATCCGGTCCTTACAATACATGCATGGAAGTATATATTAGTACTATCATTTTAAACAATTTTAGTTCATATAATTTGAACATGATGTTTTTAATATTTTTTAATATCTAATAACGACGCAGCTTCTTATGTCAAGCATCAGATATGCAGTATCCTTTGCATAAGCAAAACTACAAAATAGTTTCGCGAACTATTTCGACTGTAGCGAAACAGTGATAGATAAATTAATCAGTTTTGTTGCGAATCCCTTATTTGAATGGTTTAATCGTTTTAATCAAGTATTGTCTGAAATATACGTTCGAGTTTTTTTGAACGGTTTAGAATTTCGCAGGTTGGTTGTATTCAAACTTGAATCGAAACCATTCCGAGTTTTTACCAATTTTGTCATTTCGTGTTTGTCTTTTACGAATTGTAACGTCTAAGTATTTATCCACTAATTAAGTAAAATAATTGATGACATGCTAGTTATCTTCTAGTTCCAGTTTTGAATAAATTAATGAAATTTTGGAAATTATTTTCTCATAGTTGCAGAGTAGTCATGGCAAAATTTATGATTTTTTTTTATTATTATTACCACCAATAGAGAATGTAAAGAATATTTTAGGTTAGTATAATTGGATAAATTAGTAATTTTTAATTCAGTATAAAAATGTTCTGATTTCTTTCTACTAGTTTCGGCTACCATGTCATCATCAGGAAGAAAAACAATCATTGGAGAAGAAATTGGTACATAAACTACTACTATTGTAATTAAGTGATGCCCCTTCTGATTATTACGCTCAGTTTGCCATGTTTAAGATATATTTATTACAAAATGGTACTAGGAGTAATAATAAATTAATTAAGCTGTTACTTTACAAAACTTCGATATGTGCCAGTTCCCCAGAACACGCGTTCACTATAACCATTATCTGTCTCTTAAACAATTACGGGTACAACCTTCTTAGAATTTTTTTTTCTAATCAAACACAAATTATATTTTGCCTTTAGTGTAAGTTTGGTTGCCTAACATTCGCAATCATGTGATGTGCTATATATTGTTGAGTCCCCGGTATAATCAATATATCTGTGCCATATATAACAAGCGCACTGTGACTACGAAAACCATTAATTCCAGGCAAATATTCTGGAGTATCTTACCCGGCTGCTGTTGTGAATATAAGAATGGATGAGTACGTGATCCACAAATTACATGCCAGCAGTAACTCTTCATTGCTTATCCCTTGTTTATGTTCTCTAAAGAGGGTGGTGTGAAATTAGAGCACGGGAGTTATACAATAATTCGGTAGAGCTTTGTTTATAATATGCCAGCAAAATAAGAAAACTAATAAATTATAACTGAAAATTACAAAGCGGAAAATGTATTGCCGGCGCCTTCATCTGAGGTTCTGACACGATAAATTTACATGCTTTATATGTTATGAAATTAATTACGAAACGATTTTAAACGATAACGAAATTGCAGTTGCAGTTTCGGTATCTTCTGTGTTCATGTCAAAATTTCAGTTGAACCAATTTAAAAAAAAATGTGTAGTCGAAAATCTAGGATTCTTTATGGTAGTCTATCCTAATATCTCCGCCATTGATTGATAGATTTGTATAGCACTTCAGTGAGTTCTATTTATTTAAGTCATTAGTTCAAATTTTATTAATCTACGTTAAATACATCATTAGCGATATTGAAATAAATGTGATTTTTTTTCAACTTCAAAGTCATTACCACTTTTTGATTTATAATGCTACAAGAACAATCTCCAAGGACAATGCCATGACGTCTATAGTTAGGAGGATTTGAGAACACTATGTATGTATTTATGTTGGGGACATTCCACCCAGAGTTCTCGGTTTTACTGATTTTCGAGACACTTAATTTGAAATCAGATTTAAGTCAAGTATTTATTTTCCTAGTACTTGAAAATTGGAGTAATTGCCTATTTTTTAAAATAGTAGCCACATTAAAAAATTGTTTGTATTTACTAGTCTAGACACTAGACTTCTATTAAAATTGCTGCCTAGCGTGCTACAATTATTTATGTAACAAAATAGTTCTGGAAAACGGCCAATGCGGCCAGTTTGGTATTTGAAACAATGTTAATTAGCAACTTTTCGAAGTCATTTTTTTCTATGAACAATTCGGAAAAGTTACTGTTTCTATTGCAATGTTTTGCTCATACTCCTTTGCTGCCATCATCAACAGAACTGACTCAGACCGCCAATTCTTTCGAACCCAATAATTTCAGCCAATTTGACCGAGCCCAATTTTCATAAAGACCGTGCCGGGTCCTTTAAATGAGAACATTAGTGAAAGAATCATGTTACTTTAGGTTCCTTTTTGTCTTTATCCTCAGAAACTTTATATCCTAGCTGAGAATGCAGAGAAAAATGAAGCGACTGTTCAGATTGTGTGAGTACAGACAATGTTATTTTAGAATTGAAAATTGACACATGCGGGTTCAAAATTTTAAAATTTTTCATCATTTTCATAGTCTGGGAGATACCTACTACATTTCTTGCGCTCTTAAAAATGATCGAATTAAGTCTAGTAAGTAGTAATGGAAAAAACAAGTCACGAAACGAATTTTTCAAAAAGCATAACTTCAAATCAAGTCAAATAGTTAAAAAAAATCCTGCTACTAGGTTGATGCCATTTATATGCATTTGAACATATGTAGGTTTTTTGAAGAAGAATTAGAAGGGTGGTGGTTTTCGTTAAAATCAAAAATAAAATAATCTATCCTATTTTTAACTTTACCCATTGTCAATGTATACCGACAAAACGATGATATTAATTTTAATTTGAAATATAATAATTATCAAACACAAAATCTGAAATATTATTTTTCAATTTTATTTCTAAATGATAATGATAATTATTGAGAATTTATTCTTCAAGAACTTCATATTCTTCAGTTATTTCGTAAACTATAATATACAATTTAATAGACTTATCAGCTGCCTTATTACGCTTCCATTTTCAAACCGTTCATTGCTTAATAATCGTTTGTTTGAAATATCACCACATCAATAATCATGCATAAATCTATCACATATTTTGTTATGAATTTAAATGTCTAAAATACCTTTGACGTAATTAGTACGTATACTGACAATTGTTCTAGAGGAGTTTCATATTTGTGCAACATATAAAAGTCACAATCTACGACAATTTAAGAAAAAAACCAAATCGCACTGGCCTACTGGAAATTATTTTTGAAAGTCTGGACACGACGTCTTATGTTTAAATAAGTATTGTAACGGGCCCTCCACTAGTTTGAGTCTTAAAACAATTTTGGTATATCGTGCTTTAATGTAACATCAACATAGACTTTATCATTCAGAGCTTAAAATATAAATTAACTCACCAATTAGTCTCGAAAATCCTCCAGTACCGACATCACAACCTGTCATAGAATTATATATTCTTATTTTTAAACTTTAATATATTTAAATTAATTGTACAAAAGTTTCTGTTTTAGTAATTAAAATTTAAAATATTTAGATACGTTACAAAAAAATAGGTTTCAAAAAATTTATTTTAAATAACTGGTAAATTGTAATAATACGACACACACATAGACCGTTATTTTGTTGAAAACAGTAGATATAATAATTATACAGCCCCACAAAAAAAAAGGATCGGATCCGGTATTCAGGCCCATGTGTTCCTATGTATTTTTTCCGCTGAATCCGAATCTGCCTTCAGATTTTACCCAACGGATCTGAGTTTTCGGGAAAATTAAAAAAAACAGGTCAAAATTCACAAAAAAATGTCATTTACGATCGACGAAAGTTATAAAAAATCAAATTATTCTACCAGCTCACTAGACGTATAATTTTTCACTCGTTTAATTCTAATTTATCATCATAGAGTCAGACAAGCTGGTCCAATTTAATTCAAAACCATAAAATAGATCAAAATGAAAAAACGCCATTTTCATGGCACAATTCGTGTTGCAGAGTTCTAGATCCATTTTTTTATCCACCCACCCATTTATGAATCCATACACCCTTCTATCCAGTCGTTCATGCATGAATACGCATATTTATTCATCCACCTGTACCACCTATAAAACCCATCCATCCATCATCTACTTTTTGTACTGAGAGATGAGATAACAGCCCAGAAGATTGAGAATGCAATAAAACTTGTGGAATACTCTACTTTCTAAACAAAAGAAAACGATATCTACAAATCATTCTTATTTTTGTTGCTATAACGTGCTCTCTTTTCTTCAAAAGATCTATGCAAAGGGTTACGCTTTCGTTTAGTCCCTCTATTTTTCGTTTCTCTTTTTAACAACCAACAAAAATTGGCCATCATGTTTTCATCCCATCTTCCTTGATATCGCTGTTCTATAATCTTCCTGATCCTGACGAAATCGTTCGCCTTGTTCTTCGATATAATTTCCAAAATTTTCAGGAAACCAATCCAGATGTGAAGTGCAACTTGTCAAATAATATCCCAGATCTTAGTCTTTGATCATTTTTGATACAATTTCTTCGTATTTAGGACTCTTGTTGTTTCCTAAAAAATTTGTCGCTGTATAATGTTGCATCCTTGAACAATGCCGAATCTGAGGTCCATCGAATACCCCGTCTTTCAATTTCGCCTCAGAAATATTCGGAAAACTATATAAGATTTTCCAAGAGTTCTCTGTTGTTATTTAAAAATGATCTGACCATTATTTTGGTTCCAAAACATTAATATTCACATAATCTGTAGGTATTTCATTTAAAAAATTTACGGGAAAACTATTGGGAAAATCTAAACTTTTCATATGAGCAATTTTGTAGGGAATTTAATTTTGAACAATTTTGATTTGAATTTTTTTTCGAAAAAATACATTTTCGCTGAGTTTTTGGTAAAAAAACGCGGAAAATAATATGTATATATCTCAAAAAACATGTCTATATCTCAAAACGCTGATGTTGCTGGTGGTTGCGTATATGTGACACATGTCTTCTGACCTCAGAACCTACTCTTTTCTATAAAAAAATCTCGGAGTAAAAAAATTCGTTCATTTTTTCCTTATATTCCTGGACTAATATGAGTATTCTACTTATAGTAAAAAATATGTCTGTATTTGGAACATGTAACTTATAAAATGGTTTATTAAAAGTTGCATCAATCTACACAGTTAATTTTGATGTTAAAATTTAAGTACCTACAATTAGTGGCTCAAACTTATTTGATCTGAACAAAATCCCTTAAAACTGTGTCTCTAGATAATAAAATATGTGCCTGTACCAATATATATTTCATAACAAACTATTTTAGCGTTCTTTTATACAGGGTGATTCAGAACTTATCCAAAAAAAAATTCTGGATGTACAGGAGACCCTTACAAATACAATTTTGTAAAGAAAAAATCAAAAAGGTCAGTTCGAAATTGATTTAAAAATACACTTCTGCACGGCACTGGAAACTGGTCCACTGTAAAACCTGACCTCGCACAATGCGACCGGTATGGCGGCGTGATAAAAACGGACAAAAACTTTCGCAAGGAAAGAAATATGTAAATAGAATTTTATCGCACCTATTTTATATCGGCAAATTCAAATGCTTTTGCCTTTATTAATTATTAATAAAATTAATTTGTGTTTTTAAATAATAAAATCATTTGACATACCCGATGCTGCAACAGCAATTGTTCAAAATTTTATCCACTCACGTGTAAACACATTTGGGTCCGTCTTACTCACTTTCTACGAACTAACACAAATGATGTCTTGCTTCACCATAACACAAATACTTCACCATAATACAAATGTTGTCTTGCTTCACCATAAATTAAAACGATATCCATCAACTCTGAGTTGCTATACACGCAAGCCATTTTTGACACTAACTACTAAAAAACTGATGTAAATACCACAGATAACAGGTAAAAACTACCGCAACGACGGATTTCAGTATTAGGAGTCACATGGCTCTCCACGCGTATTGCGAATGACGCTAGAGACTACAGTTGTCCAGCTATGTTGTGGTTTAATGTGCTATAACTTCAATAATTTTTTCTCAGAAAATATAAGGATTTTACAAAATTTTTTTTTTTACAATATTGACTCCATTTCTCATGCCTCATATATTCCCAAATTTTTTTGGATAAGTTGTGAATCATCCTGTATTTTCTGCTCCAGCAATTAACAAGAAGTAAGTATTTGTAAGTGTATTTAACTAATTCGCTACATTGTACAGATTATAGTATAAATTTAATAAGTTATGTGCAAGAAAAAGTCATACTCCACTCCCATACAATTTAGTTACTGTTATACATAATGAAGTGTAATGCTGTTTTCATAAGCATCAGACTGATATTATAATCAAATGCAATGATTAACCCCATGAAATGCAATTTCCATTTACTCTATCAAAGGCTAATAATTACCACATCTAAATTTATCCATTTGAACTTAACGCAAAGTTTCATTTATAGTTAGCTTGTAGTTAGTTGTAGTAACCGTACAGTAGTAATTGCTTAGGCGTTTTAGCATTACATGATGCACAATTGTTAGAAGTGGTAACGAGATCATCCAAAATAATTGTATGAATATCAAATATTGTATCTGCCAAAAAAATAGCCGCATTCAGTAACGAATTCCACTTTACAAATTGACCATATCTCTTTTGCTCTTTGACTCTCATAACGTTTACAATAAACTAGTAAAATCTTATGACGGTTCAATTGATTTGTCTAACAACTAGACTCAGTTAAGGCGTTTAATTCAATTCGAAACAAAATTTAAAGCAACACTTTCTAAAAAAAAGCTAAATATATAGACAGTTCGACCAAACTTATCTATCTCATCCGCCAGATGCGCAGACCAAGAAGGGTGATCATATGAAAAAAGATCTCTTAAAACTTTTGTTAAGGCTTTCTTCAAGAACAAATATCAGTTCAAGTTTAAAATATGCAGACATATTACACGTATTCGCTCACATAGGGTTTGAAAGTTCCGTAAATCTTAGAAATAATAGTCTCATGAGTCTATCTGTTCTGTCGTCGTGATAAAAGGCTTGATTAATTTTTTTTAAATAAGTTTTGCCAATATAAAAGTAACTAAAGTATCATATTGACATTTTTAGGTCTATGTTTTGAAATACCCTAAATAACCTGGTTTCATTAATTTTTAACCCTTATTTGATTGCGAAGATGTACTGCGTACCTTTTTCATTAAATATTGATGAACTACAACACCTCTTTGCCTGCCACGTATGTTAATCCTTAAGCAGTCGATCTATCTTCAGTCTTACTCCAATAAACAAAGATAGCCACAAATTATGAAAGTTTTGAATAGAATTTTGAGGATTATTTTACATCTGTTTTTTTAAGGCATCGCGTATTCATAAAAAAATCCAGAAGAGGCAACAGAAAATAAATAGAAGATGATGCAGCA
>NW_019418557.1:0-853 GCF_000390285.2 Anoplophora glabripennis | reverse complement strand
CTGACTGGTTTGGAATTGGATACTTTGATGGTGGATGGTTATAGAGTTGTGTCTGGATTTTGTAGATCGAATTTTCTCCATGGTGGGGTATGTATTCTGGCTAAAAGCAATGTTGTGTGCTCGCCGATCTCTTTTAATGATATGTACTTGTGTGAGGAATCCCTGTTTGAGATGGCGAGTGTTGAATATAATAGTTGTATTATAATAACCATATACAGGTCTCCTAAGGGTGACTTTAATGTATACTTAGAAAAACTGAATTTGCTATTAAGTAGACTCAATCTTAATAAAATTATTATAGTGACAGGCGATTTCAATGTTAAATTTAATACAATGGAGAAAAACACAGTTCTTCTCATCAATACATTTCTATCTTTCGGTTTGAAACAAGTTGTATTTCAGAACACAAGAAAAGACTCCTGCTTAGACAATATTTTTACCAACATTAATACTAATTTTATGGCAACTGTAATCGACACCAAGTTGTCAGATCATGCCGGTATTCATTTTAATTTTTCTCGCTTCAGTGTCAGTAACAATCATGGCATAATCAACTACAGACCTATTACAGATCAGGGCTTAAGATTGTTATATAATAAAGTTGAGGAAACCAATTGGAGTTTTGTTAGTGATCCATGTATTGATATAGACATAAAGGTTGAACTTTTTCTTAAGGTGTTACTCGATGCGGTTGAGGTCTGTTTACCAATGAAAATTAAAACGCAACATAATTTCAAATCTACTAATACTGCCTGGTTTACTCAAGAGCTTGTCACTATGAGAGAAACATTAAATTTCTTAAGAGACGTGCATTGTCAGCATCCAACCCCCATGTCCAGGGAAACCTTCAATT
>NW_019418556.1:0-13214 GCF_000390285.2 Anoplophora glabripennis | reverse complement strand
ATATATACATATTAACTGAAATAATTTATCTCAATATCAACTATTCAAAAAACTAAGTATGTAACAACTAAACGGATAAAAATAAATTGTCAAAAGATTACTATTTACCTACTTTATAAGATAAAGAAAAAAAAACACTCTATTAAAGTTATAATTTATGAAGTAAATTGCACAGTATCTATGCACCATTAATTACATGTAACAATGTTAAAGAAACATATACATATATACCTTACGGACACAGAAAAGAAGGTAAATTTTGTTTTATTTTTGTACACATTCACATTTCACTCGCAGTGGGGACTTTCGATCATTGGTCGATCAATACAGCGTGGTGTGCACCTTCTTTCGCTGGCAATGTAGACTCCAACAGACGGGGGAAAATCATATTGCATACCTGATTTGAAGAAAGGGTTACTGGAAGACACAAATTCAACACTCAAGACCTCCGTTTTCTAAAAGCACCCAAATTCGGTCATGTTGCTGTTCTGAATGTAGGTACAGTTACGGGTTTATCCGATTTGACAGAATACAGGAGTCTCAGATGGGGTCGATTCTTGATTTTCAGTAATAGATCTTCGAGGTTTGTTTTGAAATATCGCAGATTTGCCCCGGAACGTAATGTCTAATACTACCCGGGCATAAGCTCTGTTAAAGATTGCATTTTGTTTACCTGTCAGTACATTAAGTTAAAATAATGTTTTCAATCTGGCGACAGATTCAAATATGAAACCATAATATGTGGGACAACATCGAAAGGCCTGCTAAACGTAATTTTCCTTTTGGGGAAAAAACCTCTAATGAAAGGTTCACAGACACATCGGAAACGATAGAAATCGTCCCCCGTTTTAGCTCCTTTTTCACATATTGGTACCCGAAAGTTGTAAATTTTCAATTCAGCCGATAGCGGCCATTTTGACATAAAACTGACACTTGACAGTGCCGTCTGATGTGAGCGGTTCAGGAACTTGGAAACTTTTTCATTTTAAAGGTTTAATACGATCACTAACCTATCGTTGTGGGGGGCGAAAAAAAATTTCTTCAGAAAGCTCGAGGTACTGGAATGTCGCCCACGAAGCGAATGTACTAATACAAACGTGCAAGGTTTTTCAAAGGGCAGTACCTACCGTTTGCCTTGAAATTGAAAGAGAACCTGCAATTTTAAAGGGTACTTACAGACATTGCTGACATGTCAAGTATGTAGAATGGTAGTAAGTCGTAAACAGGTACCTAATGAAATAATAATAAAATACCGGTACATACCGTGGCGTAGCTACGTATTAACGTTTAAAAAAGGCCTAGTAAGGTAAAATACTGGTTCGCCGCTATCCTACAGACATATCTGACGTTTAGCGTGAAATTATTTTGACGTAATTAATCTGACATTTCTAACGACGTCCGGATTTTCTCCGGGTGGGCGTGTCCTAATGCACAAATCTTTCCGGTTTATGAGACGGCCGTCTGTCGTCGAGAAGACCCCAAAAACAGGCAAAATTAAATACGAAAACGCGAAAATAACCTTACAAAAATGCTCCCGAACCACGAAGGACGATCGACCGGGCGGTTCCTGCCCGGTCGCGCGCCGTCTCGCGGCATGGGTAAATCCGAAATTTGGGGCGCAAAATGCACGTCTTCCGGACCGCGGGAGGGTGAATTTCAACGTATTTACGGCCGCATTTCGAATCCCGCGTTCGATTTCGCGGAAAGTTCTACATAAAAAGTTGGAAGAAGGCATCCGGTCGATAAATATGAGTATCCTCGGCACGGTTTTAAATGAAATATCGTAGAAAAGGGGGGAAATAAAAAATAAGAAAGCCGTAAACGCGCGCGATTCCAGGCGATCGGCGACCGTCTGATTTCTGCGGGAGGGCGTGTCGGACTATCGCCGTTCACACAAAAATTGGGCCACGCCCCTCGCAGAGCCCGAGGAAAACTCAAAATTCACCTCGAAGACGACAAAAAATCGCCATCGAAATACGCCGTTCGGACGGAGGAAGGCAGGCGGGGGGCTTCGCCCCCCGCGAGTCGCCGCCGCGCGGCTCCCCCGAAAAGCCTTTGTGGCAGTAAGTCGACGCTTTTTCGGGCCGATCGTGCGACGCAGACGGAGCTATAGGATTTTAATATATATTGACAAGGGCCGAATCGCATGACCCTCAATTCCGTTTCGGCCACCTGTTATTTACTGTACTTTAATTGTAACATTCTTCAAATATTTGCAATTCGCATTATCTCCGCTAGGCACCAGCACTTCCTGGGATGTAAATTTATATCATTGTCTGTTAGCGATTGAGGTACATTCTTATTTAGAACATGGCAACCTTAATTATCGATTTATATAATTTCTCACTGAATATGAAAAATGTGCAGGTGCGCCATCTATTTGAATTCACAATTTTCTCCTTATATTTAAAGAGACGTCATCGAGAAGAACCCAAACCAATTCAGTAAAGACCTCGATGACACGTGGATACATCTTACAAAAAAAAATCGATAAAAAACAAAACGGCATAAATATCTCCAATACTGTTAGAGATAGGTATAGGGAACCTATACACGGATTGAAAGAGTTTTAAATTTCCCAACTCCCAAAGTAAAAATATACTGGGTGTTCCGTCTAAAATAACCAAGTTATTGCTGTTTAAAGTTGAGAGAAGTATTCAGCAGTTTTTTGAACACCCTGTATAATACTAAGTGACGACAAATATAACAATTTATATCTTCAAGGATCTAAAATAGACTGCAAAGCTGCTTCCTTAAAATTATTTTTTTATTGCTAATATTAAATTTCTACGCTATGCCTACATTTTCACTTAAATTGAAATATCTCACAAACTGTAAGTCCTAGGTATGCAGAACCTTTAATAAAGTTCACCTATTTTTTACGGTGCTTTCAAAAATGCAGTAAAATACAAGGTGTTCCACTTAAAAAAAAACATAACTTTGATATGGTACGCTTTTCCTGGACACCCTGTATATCTCAAAATATTTTTAAAATGTAGCCGTAATCAACCTACACATACCCACCTAAACAGGTTTCTGTAACATTTGCCGTTTGGTCATTAGCGACCGAGGAGTTACTGGTGGCCCACCCTGTATATCTCAAAAATAAAGATATACAGAGTGGCTTATCTAAATTCGATAAAAAATAAAGTAGTTTTCACAGATAAATGCAAAAAGGAATACAATAAAACTAAAAATAACTATTTGAAAGATCCTATTAATATATCGTAGAAAATATTCTCCTAAAATCATGTGATGATAAAGTAGGTAACATGTCCATCAAGTTGGAGACTCATAAGTTGAAATATTCTATACTCTTTTGCTCATTTTGTGCTAATTTGTGTCGTCTATCTGTGTGCTTTTTGAGATATTTTGAAAGTTACAATGGTTCGTCAACTTGGCGTTGGGACAGGTACATTGAATTTAAAGTGTTTAACTGTTCAGAAATTATGTGCTCACTCTGTGCTAATTTGCGCTTTAAAAATTGTGTGTCTTATACTATTTATTAGGCTAAAACGACCATTTTGACGCATGACTCACATACTGATTTATAAACCTTATACATATACAGGATGTTATCTTATTGAGAACTTAGATATTTGTTTTGACAAGCATATTCTTTTGAAGAAATAATTAAATATCCTTTACATATATTAGAAAAGTCATATTTCAGGATATACCCAGTAAAGTAAAATGTCATTTGAGTAACAATAAGAGTTGTTATATAAATAATTATTTTGTGTCAGTAACTGTTGATGAATTGATGTTTTGAATTAAGCTGCTAAATCTGCATAATTAATTAGCCAGTTACTAGTAAGTTTGTTACGGTACGCAGGTGCGGTGAATCGTGAGTTTGCTCTTTGCAAACCATTTTGACGCATGACTCACATATTGATTTTTAAACCTTAGGGTCTTATAGTGGACATTGCGGTAGAAAATTTTTGTATATAAACCCCTAGTCGGAAATGAGCCGTTTTGACCCTGGAGCAATTTTTGTCCAAAAACGTTATCTCGTTGACACCAAGACTTCGATATTTAAGTAATTTTTATTAAGGATGACGCAAAAATAATAAATTTATAACAATTGTTCAAAACGCCCACCCCAACATTGTTACATAAAGTCTGTCGAATCTTGGAATCGCGTACCCATTTTAACATATGCGGATGTTGCTGCACGAAAAGACAGGCTGTCTCCCTAACAGTTCCTCAGGGTTTAGGTAATCCTGCAATGTGTAGATGCACTGTAACGGTTAAAGTATATCACCCTATTGCAAAATACAAATTCTAATAACTATGTCAATTTAATGCTGTGTCAGTAATAATGGTATTGGACTTTGTTTCCATGCAAATATTGCCAATGTATAAACCATAATTACAGGCGACACCGTTTTGCTGATGATGTAAAATATACCTGGTACGATGTACGTACGATGTGAATCTAGATTGTGAAAATATTCAATAAATGAATCAACCAGAATAAGACGTGTATAAATCCACCACAGCACCGTCATGTCGGAACCACATTATGTCCTGTATTTCCAGGAACGTTTGCATTTTCCATTAGCTTAGGAAGTACGCCTTGCAAACAGTTTATGTAGATGTTACCATTAATCCGAGGTGAAAGCAAAAATGGACCAATTAAAAAGTCGCCAACAATACCGGCACACATGTTAATATCAAATTGGCTCTGATTTGATCTGATTCATGTGGCGTGAGAACTGTGATCTTTCCATATGTGATTGTTGCGACTAATGAAGCATCCGTCCTTGGTACATCGATAAATAAGATTATTGAACCGAATTCCGGTTGTTCTGCAATAGTTGCAAATACCATCGACTAAATTGTATCTGTGGCTGATAATCCCAGTGCTTGCACATTTTGAAGGCGGTAAGAGTGCAATAGTGAAGTACCCGGCATATCTCTTCTTCAAAAGCCATTGTTCGTGCAGTTTATGGATGTCCACTTCCTCCATCTGGTTTAAAGTTGCCTTTTTCTCTTAACCGTCCTCGATTGACCAAAATATTGTTCGGCAATGATGTCGGCGATTTGGAAAGCGCTCAGCATAAAAACCTCAGCTTCTCCAGCGTTGCATCTAGCTTCGCCATAAATAAAATGACCCAACTTGACGGACCTTAGGATACCTGCCTTGATAATATTGCCCATCTTGTAGATATGAAACTTTGTACGACCGTATGCTGAATAAGTTATTTATTTATATATTTACTTATTTATTGATAAACAACCTAGATATCACGGTGATCCAATTACAGACTGCCATTTATTATAAAATACTTAACCTAATTGTAAGATGCATTAATCAAAACAAAAAGCAAGAAAAAACAAACCGAAAAGAAACAGAAGAGAGTCCCTAAACTAATTGGCCAATAACAGCAACAATATTCAAACACGATTTTAAATTTTTAACAAAAACTTAAATATATTTTAAGCACATTTTGATTAACCATGACCTTAATTGATAATTTGTTCTAACAACCTCACAAGAATTGTAAGACAGTATTTTTACACCTTGTATTACGACCCTATTTTAAATATTACGAGTTTTAAGTTAGAAAGAAAGCACATATTCACCGCATCATAGAGTGTGGTATTTATAAACAGCTCGAGTGGCTACTTGACGACCGTAGGCTTTGTTAAGATTAGAAATTTCACACCCTCTTTTACCTAAACTTTGCAAAGAGATTATTTTACGTAGTAACCGTGACCTGATAACGTTGTGAATTGTGCCACAATTGAATATTGGAAATTAGGTGAGTTTTTCTCAATGACCATACATACCTATTTATTAGAAATAATAGCTTATGAGTTAGCTTAAGTTATGATCTTAACTTGTGAGTTTTTTTCACTGACCATACCTATTTAGTAGGAATAGTAGGAATTTTTTCATATAATCCATGAGTTTTCTTACTGAGCACACTTATTTAGTATCGATAGATAATTGCCAGTTTTATAGCAGATCATATTTTATATCTCGAATATTGCTATATTATCTTGAAAATAATAATTGTTAGAGGTGTTATATAAATTTACGTTGTCAATCTTACTGGGAACTTAGATATTTGAGTGAGTTTTGTGATGTGTTTGTCACGGTACGCAGGTGGGGTGTTTGCCCTTTAACATTAACACCTGGTACTGGTGGATTAGTCGGGAGGGTGTCCTCAGTTTAATCGGTGCCACAAGACAGGGGCACTCTGGGTGGGTGTTTTGTGAGTTTTCCCCTAACATCCATTGCACACCTGGAGTTGACACCGAGAGGGATGTTTAGAGCAATATGAAAATGCTTAGATCTGTTTAGATGTTTAATATACAGAATAGTTTGGTGATAAGTAGTATCACAGTTGCTTATTGATTGTGTAGTAGATATACAGGGTGTTAAAAAAAGAGTGCAAAATATTTGAGGAGGTAATAGCATGAACCAAAATAAGCAGAAAAGTCTTAATAAACATGGGTCCGCAAAGTAACGATTGCGGAGATATGGACCACAGTAGAATAGCTGTGCCGATTCTGCTCCACAATTCAAGATGGCGACTGGAGCAGGATCGGCATAGCTTTCANCTCATTAAACTTTTATATACGGGGTGTTTAAAAACTAAAGTACAGGGTGTTTCAAAAATGTTATATTTACTAACCAGCGAGGAGAGCACCGCGGAGCGGTGCTCGGGCTGCGCGCAGCGCGGCTCGAGGGCCGAAGGCCCGAGAGAAAGGTCAAACTTCGCGTCAGCGAAGTTTGCCTACCTTTCTAGTACTTCTTTAAATTTGGAAGTCAGATGTTTTCACCTTTTGTACAAGTTGCGCGAGAACCAATGCACCACAAAGCTCAAGTCTAGGGGTTGTCAATGTTTTCATTGGTGCCATTTATAGAAAAAATTTAATTTGCTCATTTTCTTTCTAATACTACATACATATAAACAGAATCCATCAGCGTCTTTTAAGGCATCCAAAAACCTATGGAGTTTAAACCTGATTGCTTCTGCACACACTACTTGCCTCGGAAATTTAAATCGTACCCGAAATTCTGTTCGATATCGTCTCCATTTTCTGTCAATATCAGCTGGTAATGGTTCATCCCATGACGATTTTTCAGCCCATAATCGTTCAAGAATTATTTTGTCGTATATAATAACAGGACTCGACAAACCCAGCGGGTCAGATATCCTTGAAATATCTGATAGTACAGTGCGTTCTGTTAGGTATACGAGATGTAGACAAAACTTGTAGCTTGTACATTAAGACATCTTTACTAGAAGACTAATACAAACTCAGTGTTTTTGTTTCATCCTTTTCTCCGAAATGAACATTTACTGACTACATATCCCATAAATTTTTTCAAAAACGTTAGGTTTATTTGAAATCCATTTCCGGAGCTCAAAGCAACCAGAACGTAATATCGCATCTACTTCCCGACAAACATTCACCACTTCTATTGACTGACCACCAGCAACATTTGGGGCTTTTGGAAACTTTTCCAGATTATCATAACCTAACTGTTTTAAGCTTAATGTCTAAAAAAGGAGCAGAAGCAGTTCCATGTCACAGTATTAAGTGTATACGTACGAAGTTCCTTTGAATTTGGTCTCCGTGAAATTTTTTGAAGGGCTCGTTGAGGTGGATGAACTTCGACCATTCGATACATTTGTGCAATGTCAGCATACGACATTGTGCTACCGAAATCTTAACACAATAAAGTTCAATTTTGGGCCCTATATATTGAAGGTCATTAAACCAAACCCCTGTCAGTTGGGGCCAATCTATTAAAAACAACTAGTAATTTAGTTGAAAAGCGCAAATTATTAATAAATACAGGGTGATTCAGTCATATTGGCATTAATTCTAACCACGTATTCGGAAGGCCTAATAAAGACAGAAAATCGGGAAAAAAATTTTACTCGACTTTTAAAAATAAAAAAAATCAACCCATAACTTCCGCTAAGAGGGCGGTCCCGGACAGAAGCCCGGATAATTTTGTAACGTAATGTCACGAACCAGTCGTTAGCTGAAGCGAACAGCGTTGCCAAGTTCACATTATAGTCTGTGGTTCACATTTACTTTGGGTTCCGCATTAAACGTATCCACTTAATCCACTTTAGTACACGTATACATATGTACGAAACCAATAAAATGCAAGTAAATAAAGGAGCATGCTGCATTTTATTATAAATAATTTTAACAATTGTATTAACTTAGTGCAAAGTGTTTTAACAAGCCTGACTTCTCGAAGTCAACTTTCGTTAAAAGAAAACAAATAAATCAGAGGTTTGTAGGCACACCGTATTTTATCAAATAAAAAAAGTCGGCACACTAAATACCCGAATATACAAAATACACTACACACGGTTACAAAACCATTAACAATATAAAGCGTTTATTCAAATCTACCACCCTCCATATCTCCCGCATTTTTCACGTAAAGGAGTGAAGATCACACCATACAGTTGGAGAGGGGATGTGAATTGGAAACACACGAAACCGTTAGTTTATTTCGAATTGTTTAAAGTGTCGGTCGTGATGCGAATGCCGAATATGTGGTGATTTTATAGTGTCTATAGAACGCAAATGCCGCTGCAATTGAATATCGGAGACGTTTTCCTGATAGACAGAACTTCCCAAGCCCGCGGACAATTGTGCAAGCCGTCCAAAGTCTTCGTGACACGCAGTATATCGTACCGCGCAGAGAACGTACAGGACATCAACAAAATGACTTAAATGTGATAGAGGCTAATTTAAATTTAATCGAGGAGCAGCCTACTATTTCCACAAGAACAATTTCAAGGCGATTGGAGATATCACAAACCAAAGTTTGGCGGATATTGCGCGAGAATTCACTCAACCCGTACCATTTTCAAAAAGTTCAAGCTTTAGAACCTGCTAATTTTCCCAATTGTCTTGAATTTTGCAATTGGTTCCTAAATCGAAGTGCATCAGAACATAATTTTATTAACAAGTGCCCTGGACGGATAAATGCTGTTTTACTCGTGCTGGCATTTGAAAACAGGTAAAAAACATATTACTTTCTCAAAAACAAGTACCTACCTAGGTTACACCAAAGTTTACATTTACACTAAAGTTTACATTTAGTATGTAAACTTTGGTTATACACAACTGCATATTGAATAATAAATTGAACATAATACTAAAACTGGGTATTATTTAACATAAATTATAAAACGTAAAAACGTTAATAATATTAAAATTGATAAATTGTAATAACTGTACATTCGAAAACAATCATCCCTATTCATTTGATGTTTTAGCATCAAAATTAATGAATAAATAACAATTGTTATCACAATATTTAAGGAAAAATATCTATTTATCATGTATCGAAACAAAAATGTTTGTTTACGTCTTGTCTGAGTTCTAGAGTAGGATCATATTCGATGTAAAGTAAAAAAAAATCATTGCCCCTCAAGGGATCCCGTGCAATACGCTTTTAAGGGTTTTAGAAATTGAATAATTTCTTTATACATTATGAAGTGATGAAGGGATCAGTTCACATCTGGCACCCTTGTTCCTACAAAAATTCCTCTATTCTCATAAACGATTTATTTTAAATGTGATTTATTATAAATCCAATTCGTTTTTTAAATTCCACATATGTACTACATTTACATACCTTGTACGCGCCACTGTTTTACTTGTTTTTGGAGGCGCTCTCTGATTTACGACCAAGCTCGCCAGGTTAGTGTTTGACGTATAACCGACCACTTCGTACACTCGATACACCTGGGTGACTACAGCTACTACCAGAACACAGTGCGTATGCAGCGGTATTTCAGATTTTACATTCAATTTCATTTTAAATTTGAACGTCTCCTAAAAGTGATGACACGATTTTCCTTTGATAAAAGACCGACAATATTTGGCTCTACTTTGCATCGAATACGATCCTACTACAGTCATATAGTGCACGTGCAAGTCAAAAGTGGGTTAGAAGGTTAGTGACCTGGATAGGTTAGCCTAGGTCGGAAACAAGTACCGAATTGTTTATTTGTCTCCGTCCGATTGTTTTTTTTATGGAATATACAAGTCTCTCTTACTTACAGTCAATATTTAAATACTACATACATTTCACCCTCTCTTTATAATTTATCTAGTTAGTATTGGTTTTTTATGTCATTATTTCTGTAATGAAATTCAAATGGTTACGAAATGAAATTTAAATGATTTGAACTTTTGGAGTTTGTAACTTCAATATTAAATTTTATTTAAAGTGAAACAGAGCTAATTTCTTTACAGCCATAATAGTCACATTTAGTCAGATGAAAACCCTCACACTACTCATCGGTTTAACTTTCAGAGGAGATTCGGTGTCAATGTGTATGGGCAGGAGTATATGTCGATCGTTTAATTGGGCCCCATTTTCTACCTGAACATCTGAATGTTAGGGTCTATTTCAAACGGTTTTGAAGATAATCACATGTTTTCTCAATTTTTATAATTGTAGCTGGTATTTTCATATTACCCACTCAACCAATAGATAAATTATAATTAACAAATTTACAGGACAGGTAAAATCAATATTTTAATTCATAAAAAATTATAAAATTTAACTTAAATGCGAAATGGAATGTTAATTTTAGGTAGGCCTAGGTGAACAGAGTAACTGACTTCCCCGTCAAACTCCATTAGCTTGTTTAAACAAAATGAGCCTTAGGGTAGAATGGAGGCATTCTGCCTCATACTATAAAATTATTTTTAAACTTACAGAGAACAACAAAAGTGGGTGCAGGTACAGGAACTTACAATCAAAATTTTCCTCAAACATCCATTACATATTTTTTTTTATGAAAATTAATTAAATACAACAGTATAAAATTTTATTTATAATTAGCATCGAACAATAAATGGTAATAAATAATTATAATAATGTTCAAAATTTCGACCATTTTGATTTAAACATAACTGAAGTCGCTGAATATGTGATGTCTGCACATTTCAAACGGTTTTGAAGATAATCACATTGATTGATTGATTGATTGATTTTACCTGTCTTGTAAATTTGTTAATTATCATTTATCTATTGGTTGAGTGCGTAATATGAAAATACCAGCCACAATTATAAAAATTGAGAAAAAATGTGATTATCTTCAAAACCGTTTGAAATAGACAGGCCCCCCGTAACCGGTCGTGCAACTCACGCGGGCGCCACTTCAAAGGGGCGCCAAATCGAAGGTTTGGCAAAAAAGAATTTTTTAAAATCCAGAAAAAAATATCAAAAAAAAATTAAAAAAAATAATGCGCAGGGTGAATAAAAATAAGTAAATGCCTTTACTTGTCAAGTTTCAAGCAAATACTTAGTGGCCACATTTAGTTTGTTAAGGATTAACAAGTATTAACTTTCGGATTGACGGGTAAAAGCGTTCACTTGTTTTTATTCACCCGAACCAATGTAAGAAATATGAAATATTTATTTTGGTGCTACGACATATTAAATTTTCATACAGTTTTAACTTAAGGTTTTATTAAATACTTAGAGATGAAATTAAGGTAATTATTTACTTTAGTGGCACTACCTCCAATTATCACGAAATTTTGTCTACCCCCCTATTTTCGATGGTGCTGAACACGAATGTGCAGTTTTTTTTGCGGTCGAACCTAGTTTTCGAGAAAAAAATTTTTCATAATTCTAACCTGGATATTTCAGATAACATTACGTAGAACTCTGTATATTTTATATAGCTTTCCAGAACATCTGTTATGAACAATTAACACTGTTCACGAAACACATTTTCGTAAATTTCAAATAAAAAGATATGTATTTAATAAATAAAAATTCTGTAGTTTGAATCCGCCATTTGTAATTCGTTATGACAACATTGAGTTCCCCCACTCTCATTCAACTCTGTTCATCCCACATAAAGTTACTATAATTTTATTTATTAAATACATATTTTTTTAGTTCAAATTTGGGAAAATGTGTTTATTAAACAATGTTCATTGTTTATTACAGATGTTTTGAAAGCTACATAAAATATACAAACTTCTACGTAGTTAGAATTTTGAAAAAATTTTTTCTCAAAAACTGGGTTCGACCGCACAAAAAAAACTTCAGATTCGTGTTCAGCACCATCGAAAATAGGGGTGTAGACAAAATTTTGTGAAAATTGGAGGTGGTGCCACTAAAGTAAATAATTACCACTCTAATTATTGTAAGATCTGACTGCTCTATTTTGTGATCTAAAAGGATCTGGTGACGTCACTGCTTTGTACTCTTCATGATCCAAGATCTCTTGGAGCCACAAGGAGTAGCATCTAACGAAAGGGTTAACAGTGTAGACGAGTAACAGAGAGAGAAAGAAATACTTTGTTTACCGTCTATCCCTCTCGCGCAGGCACGTGATTGGCCAACGCAAAAATGTTATAAGACGATAATGAAAATTACTGATAAAATTATGGCTCAGGCTTAAAGCTGTTGACCGAGATGCCCTCTTGACGCCGGTGACATAAGCTGTCCTCCTAACCCTGACTATCCTGAATTTATTTACAAACGTTAGCACCACTTGGATAATAAAGATAAAAATATATGCAAAAATTGTTATTTTTTGTAAAACTAATTTTGAGCAAAATGTTATTTCACATTCTTCAACTGATTTCCGAATATATTTTTTAATTCTTCCATAGGTATTTAGGAAACTAGCATTTCAAAATCCATTCCAATATGAAGGTGAAATCAACGTCAACAGATGGCAGCATCACACTCTTAGCGGTCGACGCAATCATTCTTTTAATAATTATTGATAAACAAGTAAANAACAATTAAACCCTTATTTTTTTTGTTAATATTTAACAAATTTTTTGTAAATAAAGAATTGCATTTTTTTAAACCAAATCCGAATATTATGCAGTATTCGTAAATCGCCAAGCTTGTCTATAAACGTGAAAACTTGTCGAGCTGTAAAAATTGGTCCAGACTTGCAAATTTTGGCGGATTTTTCCAGTTCGAGTCCGGTAAAATTTTCTTCGATCAACTATGCATCAAGAGAGACTATCTGGGCTAGCAATATTAGCTATAGAGCAGGAGATGGTTGACAAAATCGATTTTGATGAAGTAATAAAAGAATTTGCTGCCGTTAAATCAAGAAAAACACCTATTTAACCTAATAAAAGTTCTAATTTTAAGTGACGGATTAAAGATGTTTTTTTTTTGTTATTAATTAATAATTCATTAATTATTATTTCCAATAAAAATAAAATAA
>NW_019418555.1:3734-13174 GCF_000390285.2 Anoplophora glabripennis | reverse complement strand
GATTTAAGTAACGCTTAAGCACCAATGTCGGCTGATAAAGATTGGATTAGTAGTATTTTTATAAAGAAAGGAAGACAATATTTAAATTTTAATGCGATATTAATAACATATTTTCCAAAATTTACAATGACAACATACATACAATACATACATACATACAACTTTTAGAAAATTGAAAACTTTGTTACAAATAAAAAAACACCCGTTGGTTATGAAAAAAAATATATTTTGCAGCAATAATGGATATTGTATGACAAAATATTAGTTGTCAATTTAATTAAATAATGTTATACCCTATCCTTAACCTATACTGATGCTGTAGTTTTAAAAAATTAACCATTAATTCGTCTCTTTTGTTTGTCTAAATCTGGTACACTAAAAGACAATCATATTTTCATTATCCGCATTTAACTACCACACACAACATTTCGTCCAGCATTTAGAACAGAAAATCTAATCAAAATATACAAGCTATAGTTATTCCGTTACCCAAAATTCTCATAAAATTAGATAAAAGCTCTAATGTGACTTAATTACAGGTATTTAAATATCCGTTTTATATAAATATGCAGCAACAGTAAAAAATATATACTTGCCAGAAGTCATCCTACTAAACTAGTAATGAACTGAATTAATTGTAACTGTTGTTGTTCTAATGATACCTTATAAGTGATACATGGTCATCAAGAGGATCCGTAGATCATGGTTAAAATACCTACCAATTTTTTAAGGTAGTTACGAAAACTTTAAGCAATTATATAAATCAGTTAAGCACTGTTGGTTTCTAATATTTCTAAGTTGGCTGATGAATTTAAATTATTCCGTTATTCACATCCTTGTGCAAAATAAATTATTATTAGCCTTCGCAAAGATAATGATTCTGTATTTAATAGTATATAATTTTTCTCTTCTTTTCACTTTCTTCACTAAGCTATTGTTGTTCTCGGGCAACGCTCTGTGGGGGGAGGGGGAGGGGGCGTCAACTATTGCCTATATTTAACTGTCATTAGTCCAAGTCTCATCAAACATCTTCAGAGATATTTGAGGAAACGTAATATTATTTTTAAACTCATATCTACAAAATCGGTTACTTTAGGCACTTGATTTATTAAAGCTTTTTGATACAACATGATCCAAGGTGCGGTTTGGCATGGATTTTGGAAACACTCTGAAAATATTAACTTTACTAATTATTGCGTAATTAAGTATGTTTAAAAAATTAACATTAACTTACAGTTATGATTATTGTAAAAATCTTTTGGACACTCCACAGGCCATATTTTTAGGTTAGCATCTAATCAACAATCGAGTTTAATTTCGAGTTAAATTTTTATTTCAGATTACCACCAGATTAACCACGCACCGTTAAGAGTTAATTCAACTATTGTATAGTTATACCGCGGAATACATTACAGTAATTAACAATAGAGTCCGGCGTCTTTTTTCCAACTCAGCTTGTAGCCGTACCACACAATGAATTTTCTAACAACGGCGTAGATCAGTGAACCCTTCGAGGTAATTTAGAAACTAATCCAAAGCAAATAAAGGAGTCGCAGCACGAGACAAAATGACGTCTTCTCAACTCCTTCTAATGGAAAACTATACTGTCTTATCTGCATCAAAGATTTTTTTATTCATATTTAAATAATCTCGGGACAGCTGTGGGTTTCGCCAACGGTTGCGGGCAACAGACTCCTTTATCTTCCTCCCCCTTGCAATATAAATATTTGTCGGGTTCTGCGTGTGCCGTATGTAGAGATATTCGAGATGATTCGCTCCAACGGTTTTCTTTTGTAGTCGCGTAAACACAATAATGATAAATTGTACAGTTGATACACAACGTGGATCTAGATACCATGACCACCTAGATGTCCAGACTTAAACCCCTGTGATATTTGTTTACGGGGTCACTTGGAGTAACAGTGCGCGAAGTTGATATAACTACTAGGCACAAATTAGTACAAAGAAACCAAGATAGCGCAACCTTTGTCAGAATTAATAGATTAATAGCAATTTTTGTACAGGAAAGTCTGATTATTCGTTGCATTTAAATATCCATATTAGGAGGTTGCTCACAGATCATCTGTTCATAACAATAATTTAAAAGAAAACAAATAGTTCTCATCCCTCTTAAACTTATTTTACATTTATGAGTTTTTGGCCCATCAAATTGCTCAAAAAATTGGCCCAATTATATTGTGTGTTTAGTTAGCATCAAGATCGATTTTTATTCTAAAAGTTGGTAGTCTTAAATTTGCCCAATAAACTGACTAATTAATATTTCAATTACATTAGCCAATTTATTGTAACATAAAAAAATGCGTGTCAACGATTGTTATATGTGAAATATGTTTTGTTCTCTCGAAATATATCTTAAATTTTCTTTAGTACATGTAAACAACCTATACAGGGTGTAATAAAAATGTTTGACCGTAGATCGATTCTGCATTATAAATTAACATGTTCCTATAAATATGTATACGAAGATGTTTCATTTTAGAGATAAAGAGTGTTTAAAATTAATAAAAATACTTCGTTTGTCTAAAATTGCAAAAAGAAAACACATAAATAATGTTCTTCTTCATAGATAACGCGATTGATTGAATTATTATTATCATTATTTCAACAATATCTTAATGTCATGAGACTAAAGAATAATTGCCTACGCATGGTATGACATTTTACCATTTATCAAAAAAACTGTGGTATGTAGATGTATTTGTGGATAGTCATATATTAAAGCTGGACATCAAATTTGAACGAAGTTGCTTCATCCATTTCCTAGTAATTTAAAAAATATAACATTTCTCAAAACAACATACAGGGTGATTCACAACTTATTCAAAGAAAATTCTTAAATCTTTAAAAAAAATTGTAAAATCCTAAATAGTTTCCGAGAAAAAATNATATTATTTGTGTTTTTAAGTCTGTGCGTATCATTCATTTTGTATAGAAGCAATTATTTGAGTTGTGTTTTGAGATATTCAATGAAGAGTGTATTAAAAGAAGCAAGTATTAGCCATGTATATTTTTATGAAGGTAATCTTACAGTCTAGATGCGTACGAATGCCTACATCACTCAAAGTAGTCGACTGGCTTCCGTTATGGAGAGTAAGGTGTTGTATATTAATTATATGGAAACGTTAAAACGGACAGGGTACCCTTATTACCCTTATACAGACAGCATTATACAGGCGGGTCAAATTTTAAGGCACCTGGATGCTAGAAATTATATNAAAATTAGAGCCAAATGAGAGCCGAAATGAACATCAGGGTTAATATAATAGAAAGACGCATGTCGTTTTTCTCTAAAACAAACAATGTTATACTATTTTGTCATTTTGATTTATTTTAGTCACCGTTTGTGAATCACCATGTATAATTATTTTGTTCATACTGTTTGTTCATTTTATGACATAATTGGTCATAAATTTATTTAATTCCAGATGCTATTTTAAGTAAAAGTACGATAATCTTTTAAGACGGTTTGTGTTAGGTAGATACCTGGTTTTATTTGTTATTATTCTATCAGTTAAGAACTTCAAAACCTAAGTATAATTATATTTAGATAATGCATGGCGCCCATAGCGTAAAAATTGTTTTTAAGTAATAGTTTGTTAAGCTGTTATTAATACGCCTATATAAATACTTTAAATCATTTAGAAGACCAGGTAAAGGTCTGTCTAGACTTAAAATAAAAGCTTAAATAGGAAACAGCTATAAAATTTTTGCTTCCTCTAAAAAGGAAACATTTAGTCTTAGAATGTGTTAGGTACTCTTTTGTTTTAATGACGCTGACACGTCTAATTTGGAACACGCTGTATACATAACGGACCCGCGTCGATTTTTGGCATCTAGGATTCCGAGCCCATATCAAATTTACGGTACGTGTGTAGCTTTTGCATCTGAAATTAATCAGAGTAGTTAATTCGAGTTAATATGATGAGTCACTAAATGAATAGCGTACGATAAAACTACGCCTTTTAATAATAGAAGAAGTAACGCCTAACGCCACATTTACTCTCGGTAGAAATCCTTATCTCCTGACAAATATTTAAACTCTTCCACATAATTTCCACAACTCTGATACTGATGCTGACGAGGTACCTAACAAGCATCAACTACTATAATTACAAGATCAATAAAGCGAGGTTCCAAGGTAGTGGGAAGAAGCACCTTAGTAGGTTTAAATCGGTTTTTTATCTTTATCAACGCCTGTTTAATAAAAAATTTAAATTAATTCGTCGTATGCAAATTAACATTTACAATACATGAATTGATTAAGTTTGCTTTTTTTTCTTTCTGGTGGTAACTGTAAAATATGTTTAGTATCTGAAATTCCGTGAAGCGTCCGTGTTAGGTCGGAGTTTACATTTTTATCTAGATCCGAGAGAAAAGATAATGTTAATTTTTAATCTACATGTCATGATATACTGTATTTCTTTAAATTGTAATAAGCGATTTTTTTTTGATGTTCTAATACCACTCAAGAATAATGTAAAAGATGATCTTTGCAACAGACTATGATGGATGATATTTATTTATTTATATACTTTTTTCATACGAATTTTTTGATTATACAAAATGCAAATAGTTGCTATAGTTCGGAAACCAACACCTGGTTATTTTTAATGTAGAGATTTATTTAATTCTCATTTTTTTTAAGGGGAATACTCTAAGTAGGTAAACAGAAAAACTAATTTATGCCATGAATAACTCTCAGAGTTCTATGAATTTTTGTACAGGTCTCAAACACTCTAACAATTTTTTTGTTTTTGTTGTTAGTGAATTAACTATTCTATATTTTTTGTATTACTTTCGTTAGAAACTAAATAATTGCTCTAACTGGTAAATATTTATAATTAGTCAATAATTTTATTCAATACCACGACTATTAAGTTGTATGATTTGCATATTTATTGCCAAACAACACATGTTAATAAATAATAAACGTTATAGATAAAAAATATGTATATGTAATATAAAATTGGTATTGAACATTTTTTTTTCTAAAAATGTGTTTTATTTATAAAGTGAAACAACATTTCAGACCATTTTATTCCATAATTTGGAATTTAGTGCAGATCATAAATTTAAATAGTTATAGTTTGCTTCAACATTCCTAGATTTGTTCTTGTTTTTTTTTTCATGTAAAGGCTGATTCAAAATTCAGTACAAAGAATTTAGGCGCGTATTTTTGAGGTCAAAATAAGGCTTTTTTCCTATAAACGTGGGTCCACAAATGCTTAGTTTTCGATATACAGGATGTAAATTTTTTTTTTTTAAGAATAATTTCCAAACAAATTTGAATGTTGGCATAAAACTTGGGGTACGGGGTTTTTTAGGATACTAAATTTAAATATGTTATTGGTTTTGGAGAGGACGCCACCTATAAGGGTACGCTTGAATTAAATTGGACCTAACTTTTTTGCTACCCTGTACATTGACGTTTCGTATTAGTGCGTTTATTCCCTCATCAATTTTAAGCAAAAATGGTGTACTTGTTCGAAATTTCCCAGGCCAACCGTTTTCGAGAAATTGGTTGATGAAGAGTTAAATGCACACCATATTTTATTTTATTAACTATTTACCGTGAAAAATTTTAAAATTTATTCACCATCTAATCAGGAATGCAATAATCTTGAATTTTTTTGATACAACTAACCGTTTTCGAGAAAATCACTGCTGACTAAACGGTAGTATTGTCACTAGCAATTATTCCTAAAACATAAAAAAAAATAAAAAACTTTAACATCCCGTATATTGAAAACTAAGCCTTTGTGGACCCACGTTTATAGGAAAAAAGTATTATTTTGGCCTCAAAAATAGATCCTTAAATTCTGTGTACTGAATTTTGAATCACCCTGTATTTTAATTACAATATTAGAATATTTGAAAGAGTTAATACCTTTTTTTCTAAAAATACGCGGTTCCTTAACAAAGTTCGTCGACATAAGTCAAATAACTCCTAAAAAAATAATAAACGCAAACAGTTTGATAAATTCGCGTAGAATTTAATAAACTTGCAATAATTTTCAAAATTGTTTAACATAATATTTTTCCATTTTTAGTCGTTCCTAGAAAAATAACGACCAATCTTTAATTCTTCTTTTTTAGGTACTTGATTAAATAATTATCTTGCCGCAAGTGATTTTTGGTCACCAATAAAACCACAAAACTTCGGTAGACCTGAGTTTCGTCAGTATAATGATGCGATTGGTAAAAAAATTAACCAAAACGTTGCATTTTCAAATAATCAATTCGAAATAGTTTCATTTTCATCACTTTTCCTTGTATACATACTTTTGAAAATAAATAGGATTTATACAACATTTTTCCAAAAGTAGGCAAGGTAATTGTTGGTATAATTCAAGTCGGCCACAGAGTAGATCGATGAGTTTTTCATGTATCTTCAAATCACTATGGAATATTCTGCTTTTTCTGAAAAATAAGCAAGGAACGCATTTTTCTTAAATTAGATCTTACGAGCATTTATTTAATACTACCGATCTTAAATTTGATCCACCCTGTAATTATGTCTGTGTGGATATGTCACAAACTAATTTATGTAAGAAACAAACGCAATTTTTTCTTTCGATGAAATTAAACAAACAGCATTATCTGATCTTTTTCCGTATCAATCTCCATAAAAATTTCAAAACGCCGCAGCTACATTTATTTGCGTTGGGAAATAAACAAATAGATTAGACATTTTTGCGTCAAAATCAATAGCATTAACCCAATAATTAAGAAGATGCTGTTTGTTCTAAGGAAGCTATATCTCAAAGTCAGAGAGTAAACAAACCTGCGACAATGTTGACACTCGCGTCAGGTAAATTTAGACCCTCTTGAGTTTATTTGTTCTTGATGTAATTCTGATGACTTACATCACTGGAATGTAGTTGGAGATAAGGTAATTGACTTCCATAATCATTATTTCATGTCTGAATTGATGTCGGATGTTTTGGGATAATTATTCTTAGATACTGGTATATTAAAATAGACTAAATCAATTGGAGCTATTTATAAAGCCACTTAATGAAGTGGCTACGGAAACGTTTCGAAAGGCTAACAAATATAAAAAAATACACAGGATGTTACGCGGGTTACAGATTTAGTAGGATTTCTGTTCTGTACAGGATGGTTTTCTTTGGAACACACCGTATGCTGCCTAAAATATTTTTAAAACTAAGAATACTAAAGAACAGTATGGTTTCTTCAGAAGCTGTTCGGTATTTACCAATTTAATGACCTTTCATTGACTGTTTCTAGTGACAGAAAGCAAGTTGATGCGGTGTATCTTGAGTTTTCCAAAGCTTTTGATAAAATGTATCGTACTGCAGTCTTAATTAAATAGAAAAATATCGGTTTACTTGGTAGCTTGCTAAGATATATTAAATCTTACATTGTTAACGGACATCAACATATAAAAATTAATAATATTTTCATGTGCTATAGTCTCTTCTGGTTGTACCCCTGGGATCTCAACTGGATCCACTTCTTTTTTCGCTCTTTATATTATGATATCGGACAGTATTTTAGTATGGACTTTATGCTGACGTTTTAAATATGTAAAAAAACAATAGAAAAGATCATTAACTGCATTAATTAAAGTAGTTTACCTTTTATCGTTGTTGGCATGTACAGCTTTGTAGGTGAAAATAGGTTCATTTCACTGAACCTATATTTAGTTTTGCAGTATATCCTTTAGTTGTTTATTCTATTTTTTTTATATTACTTTCTTCATTTGAATTCTAATGAAATGTAAACTGCGTAGGTAGGGCAACACGTATTTTTACTCTTCGCTTCTAAATATTCACTTTTACTGATAAACATGATCGGGAGTTACAAAATTTTAATTAATATAATTCTGATTAGCGAAAATAACTGTTTAGGATTGATTTAACGCGTCAATCGAAGACTGAAGCAAAATCTTATTAATTCGAAACTGATGGTGAGTTTGAACCTCATATTAATATAAGTAATAGGTAAGTACGATATCTATTCTTTTAATTTTCGTAATATTAATACTAGTTTTGGTCAATTATTTTGTTTAAATCCTTCTTAAAATATACAGGGTGAGTTAGATTTACCGTCGCATCCAAAAATATATGATAGTACTTTTGAAAATAAGTAGTTTAAAAAATATATACTTTTCTAATGATGCCCCCCGTTCAAGAGTATAAAGCTATAAATTAAATGTACTATTTTTGATACAGGGTGTTCCTAGAGGAAGTGCACACACTTTAAACACTAAACTATTTTTTTTTTCTGAAAAAAAGAGTAATGATGGATTTACTATGACTAAGAAAAAAAATTGTTTTGTCTTTAGTTGATACAGGACCGTATTACTTTTTTATTAAATTAATTAAATGGATTGCTGAAATCTTCACCACTGGTTGTTTGTGGGACGGTATGAAAATCAAGTTCCAAACTTCCTTATATTCTTCCATCCTTATAAATTGTAGATGTTGCTGGAGAACTGTGGTTCAATTTTACACAAATCAGGACATGCTTAATTAAAGTCCCGTTTTGTATAAAATTTTTCCTCGGCCCTCAAATATAGTTCTAGAGTCTCTGTGACTTAGGTATGGTCTGTTTGTATATTCTACATTATCTACTACATTAATAGTTTCTTTTAAAATAATATGTCTGACAGTGGTGTACCTCTTATATATACAATGTTTACAAACGCCATTCTTGGCCGATAAGGACTGAGTCATCTCCTTCACACTGCAAAATATTCGAGATACCTCACAGTCAAATTTTAATGAGGTAGCTCAAATATGTGTCAACGTAAATAGAGTCGTTCCTTATAAATCCATCGAATAAAATATCTACCAAATACTAAAACAGTTTCTTCGAAGTTGTAAAGTAAATTCTACGAAATAACATTAGTTAGGTAGAACTAACTGCACATAATAATATGTCGATACTTTCAAGGCAATTATACCAATTGCGATTGGGAAGCAAAATTGTGATTATCTCGAAAACTAGATACTAGAGTACCGAATTTTGCATTTGGTGAGGCAAAAATTCATTGATTCCGTTAAGAAAAGCAAATTATTGTATGCCCTGTATATGAATAAATTTGTTATATACACTACTGGAAAAAATTAAAGGAGAAAAAATTTTTCATGAATTTTTTAGTGATTTTCGAAAGGCTGTATCTTCATGAAAAATGGTCGTATCGTGGTAAATAAAGAAGCGGCTTGGAGCTGCAAGTCTCTAGTTTCAAGATCTTTAGACAGAAAGTGTTTTTAAGCTGCGGTTATCAAGTAATCCAAAGAAATACCTCAAAAAAAAATTTTTTTTTTCTAATATTTTCGAAACGGGTTGAAGGAAAATTATGAATGTTGATACCATGAACGCTCTTAAAAGTCGAAATAGATTATCATAAAATTTTTCAAAAATTTTAATCATCTCAATTGGGGGGGGGG
>NW_019418555.1:0-3061 GCF_000390285.2 Anoplophora glabripennis | reverse complement strand
GTTATATATATATATATATATATATATATGTATTTGCATTTACGATACGGTCTAGAATAATTAGTATTGCCCTTTAGGGACTGAAGGGTTTCTCAGAACCTTTTGGTTGTTTGTCTGTAATTGGTATGTCCATACTTTGGTAAAATTTCGATTTACAGAACACAAACTATCGGGTTATAACGGATCGTTTTTAATTCCTAAATATTGATGATTTCCACATCAAAACGATTGCAAGTTGTTATAATTTTACTACAATCCTCGACTCTACTTGCCTTATTCCATTATTCCTTTTCATCACTTATTCTTTGGTCTAACACAAAAAAATAGAAAGAATAGATATTTTGTCAGTCTCGTCTACATTTTCTCTCCAAATTTAGTTGCTGATCTAATCAGTATTCGATTCCATTTCAACTTAAAAATCACAGAGCCGCGTATTTTACGAACAATGCAGTTTTTCACTAAATAATATTGATTTTGCCTTAGTTTCTTATTCAAAATTAGAGCCAAATGAGAGCCGAAATGAACATCAGGGTTAATATAATAGAAAGACGCATGTCGTTTTTCTCTAAAACAAACAATGTTATACTATTTTGTCATTTTGATTTATTTTAGTCACCGTTTGTGAATCACCATGTATAATTATTTTGTTCATACTGTTTGTTCATTTTATGACATAATTGGTCATAAATTTATTTAATTCCAGATGCTATTTTAAGTAAAAGTACGATAATCTTTTAAGACGGTTTGTGTTAGGTAGATACCTGGTTTTATTTGTTATTATTCTATCAGTTAAGAACTTCAAAACCTAAGTATAATTATATTTAGATAATGCATGGCGCCCATAGCGTAAAAATTGTTTTTAAGTAATAGTTTGTTAAGCTGTTATTAATACGCCTATATAAATACTTTAAATCATTTAGAAGACCAGGTAAAGGTCTGTCTAGACTTAAAATAAAAGCTTAAATAGGAAACAGCTATAAAATTTTTGCTTCCTCTAAAAAGGAAACATTTAGTCTTAGAATGTGTTAGGTACTCTTTTGTTTTAATGACGCTGACACGTCTAATTTGGAACACGCTGTATACATAACGGACCCGCGTCGATTTTTGGCATCTAGGATTCCGAGCCCATATCAAATTTACGGTACGTGTGTAGCTTTTGCATCTGAAATTAATCAGAGTAGTTAATTCGAGTTAATATGATGAGTCACTAAATGAATAGCGTACGATAAAACTACGCCTTTTAATAATAGAAGAAGTAACGCCTAACGCCACATTTACTCTCGGTAGAAATCCTTATCTCCTGACAAATATTTAAACTCTTCCACATAATTTCCACAACTCTGATACTGATGCTGACGAGGTACCTAACAAGCATCAACTACTATAATTACAAGATCAATAAAGCGAGGTTCCAAGGTAGTGGGAAGAAGCACCTTAGTAGGTTTAAATCGGTTTTTTATCTTTATCAACGCCTGTTTAATAAAAAATTTAAATTAATTCGTCGTATGCAAATTAACATTTACAATACATGAATTGATTAAGTTTGCTTTTTTTTCTTTCTGGTGGTAACTGTAAAATATGTTTAGTATCTGAAATTCCGTGAAGCGTCCGTGTTAGGTCGGAGTTTACATTTTTATCTAGATCCGAGAGAAAAGATAATGTTAATTTTTAATCTACATGTCATGATATACTGTATTTCTTTAAATTGTAATAAGCGATTTTTTTTTGATGTTCTAATACCACTCAAGAATAATGTAAAAGATGATCTTTGCAACAGACTATGATGGATGATATTTATTTATTTATATACTTTTTTCATACGAATTTTTTGATTATACAAAATGCAAATAGTTGCTATAGTTCGGAAACCAACACCTGGTTATTTTTAATGTAGAGATTTATTTAATTCTCATTTTTTTTAAGGGGAATACTCTAAGTAGGTAAACAGAAAAACTAATTTATGCCATGAATAACTCTCAGAGTTCTATGAATTTTTGTACAGGTCTCAAACACTCTAACAATTTTTTTGTTTTTGTTGTTAGTGAATTAACTATTCTATATTTTTTGTATTACTTTCGTTAGAAACTAAATAATTGCTCTAACTGGTAAATATTTATAATTAGTCAATAATTTTATTCAATACCACGACTATTAAGTTGTATGATTTGCATATTTATTGCCAAACAACACATGTTAATAAATAATAAAAGTTATAGATAAAAAATATGTATATGTAATATAAAATTGGTATTGAAAATGTTTTTTTTTTTTCTAAAAATGTGTTTTATTTATAAAGTGAAACAACATTTCAGACCATTTTATTCCATAATTTGGAATTTAGTGCAGATCATAAATATAAATAGTTATAGTTGGCTTCAACATTCCTCGATTTGTTATTGTTTTTTTTTTTCATGTACAGGCTGATTCAAAATTCAGTACAAAGAATTTAGGCGCGTATTTTTGAGGTCAAAATAAGGCCTTTTTTCCTATAAACGTGGGTCCACAAATACTTAGTTTTCGATATACAGGATGTTAGTTTATTTTTTTAAATAATTTCCAAACAAATTTGAATGTTGGCATAAAACTTGGGGTTCGGGGGTTTTTTAGGATAATAAAATTAAATATGTTATTGATTTTGGCGCTGCTTGTAGAGGACGCCACCTATAAGGGTACGCTTGAATTAAATTGGCCCTAACTTTTTTGCTACCCTGTACATTGACGTTTCGTATTAGTGCGTTTATTCCCTCATCAATTTTAAGCAAATATGGTGTACTTGGTTGAATTTTTTTGATACAACTAACCGTTTTCGTGAAAATCACTGCTGACTAAACGGTAGTATTGTCACTAGCAATTATTCCTAAAACATAAAAAAAAAATAAAAAACTTTAACATCCTGTATATTGAAAACTAAGCATTTGTGGACCCACGTTTATAGGAAAAAAGTATTATTTTGGCCTCAAAAATAGATCCTTAAATTCTTTGTACTGAATTTTGAATCACCCTGTATTTTAATTACAATATTAGAATATTTGAAAGAGTTAATACCTTTTTTTCTAAAAAT
>NW_019418554.1:0-13298 GCF_000390285.2 Anoplophora glabripennis | reverse complement strand
TTTTAGTTATAGAAAATAATTTATTTGTTGTGCCTTTTAAAATGTTCTCTTCAGAAAAATGTATTAATTCTTCAGAAATGCCTGTATGTACTACTTTTACAAAAATTGTTGTAGATGATTCCAGTAAAATACCATTGCAAATCTCTTCATACATATATATTGAGATGAAATCAGATTAGTGAGAGCAATTTAAAAGTTAAATTAAAATTCTATTTAAATACAACACAGTAAAGAGAAAGGTTGAAATAATTGTTATAAAATTAAGAAAATTATTTGATTAAAAAATTTTGTTAGTATTGAATAAGTATTATGAATCATTAGAAGAAAGTCGGACTATTAGAACAGAATAAATTTCAAGAGTTCAAGTATAAAATTATTATCATTTTGGTCAAATAGAGTACATGCCAAAGATGTTATTTGAAAAACATAATTGAAATTAATTAAAAATCGGAAGTGATATACCTATATCAAACAAAAGCTAAAATGTCAGAGTTTTATTAAATAGTTATAATATGAGGTAGAATAATAAGTAGTAAAATATATTAAGGTCTAAAGAAAAATTTGTATATCAATAAGATGAATATGTCAAAATTAAAGTTGGATCAAAATCGGAAGTGATATACCTATATCAAACAAAAGCTAAAATGTCAGAGTTTTATTAAATAGTTATAATATGAGGTAGAATAATAAGTAATAAAAGATATTAAGGTCTAAAGAAAAATTTGTATATCAATAAGATGAATATGTCAAAATTAAAGTTGGATCCACAAGGCATAAAATAGTACATATAAAATATTTTGAAATATAATTTAAAATTTTTTAAAGAAACTAGAATATGTTGTAAATTTGTAAAGGATAAAGTAAAGTGAAAAAGGAAAACGGCAGTTAAAAAAGCAAAGACATATATGTGAAAAGGCCCTAACAAGGGTGAAGAAAATCAAGATAGTAAACAAGAAAAAAATATAATGATTGTTGATTAGTTACCAGAAAAATTTGTAAAGAGATAGGTGTTGCTGAAATTGATTAAAAAAAACATAGAAAATAGAAGCAGTTATCGAGAGAGAGTGTATCAAAAAAGCAAATTGGGAGAAACCAAATACATAAAAGTAAAAAGTTCTGGAAAAGTGACTCAAGAAAATACAGTAAGAGCGGAATACCAACAAGTAGGTTCCAGGAAGCCAGTAAGAGCGGAATACCAACAAGCAGGTTCCAGGAAGCCAGAGAGAGAAAGTGGAATAGCAGCAGCAGGTTCCAGGAATCCAGGGAAAAAGCGGAATAGCAGCAGCAGGTTCCAGGAATCCAGAAAGAAAGCGGAATAGCAGGCAGGTTCCAGAAATCCAGCGAGAGAGGAGAGACAAGGATTCAAGAACAGCATTTAAGCAGAGTAAAAGCGGGAAGCCAGTCGACAAGTAATCAAACAATAAGACGTACAAAAAGGTACCTTCCTTTTCGTTGACGTTTTGTGCACAAATTAAATTAAAATTCGTATACGAAATAGCTAGCCACATAGATTCAAAAGTACAAATAAAAAGGGTAGAATACGAAAATTTCAGATAGTAAAAAAATTTTTCATATTAAACAAATTTAATTTAACAATATAAATCACCATTAAAATTGGCCAATTGTTTTAAATTTATAGACATTAATATTAGAAATAAGTAACAACATATTGAACAAGAAGTTATACGATAAAAATTTATATTTCTTATTGCAGGCAACCAATAATACATAAAAATAAGTAAAGTAACCACATCTAGACAAACTCTTGTTCAAAGTGTTCCAAATATTGTAGAAGAATTCAAAATATTTTGCAACTGTATTTGACATTCCTTATTTGAATTTTATTGCTTTAGAAAACAAAATAATAATAAATTAATTTATTAATAACATCTTTTGTTTAGTGTGGTGAGTTGTGTGTGGTTTCATGCTGAGTAATACCTTCATTTGAACCTACTACTGAGAAGGGTCGAGAGCTAGAGAGGGCAAAGTTAGACAACCAACATTACAACAAAACCGTTATACAAACAAATTACATATCACTATAAAAAATANAGGGGTGGTTATTTCAACCCCTTTCGAGGGGTTAAAATTTTCGAAAAATAGTTGAAAACTCGCATCTGTATTAGTAAACAACCTGTAAAAAATTTGTTATTTGTACCTCGTTCGGTTTTCAAATTACAGCCAATTTTCATATTTTTTTTGGAAACGGATGGCCCATATCTCTTCAGGGGTGAACATTTTACTAAGGCGATTTTTTGCAGATCGTGTTCTTTTGAAATGTAGATTCACTGGTATCATTTATGCTACTCCATTCAAAAACATCCTGTATATGAAAGATTTGTTTAAAAATTTTTATTTTGATGAGATCGTTAAATAAATGAAAGAAGATATTTGGCCACACAATAAAACTTATGACAATTTTTTATGTAAATATATTACAATTGGTTTTAATTTTCTAATTGTGAAATTGAAAACTTTTAAAATGTTTTAAATTTCGGATAATTTCGTTAAATTTCTTGAAAAATATTCTGATGAAATTATTGGAATCAAGTTTGAAAAGAGGTCTAAGGCCCACAAAAAATCCGAAATATACTACAATCCAAAAATAATTCGTCGTCTATTAATAAAATATTTCGCAACGTGGGATATCGGCATTCGCGTCTGGCTATGGATGCCCATAACGTCTCGTACGGCGTCATCGGCAATAACGTGAGAGTTGGAGGTGTCAACCGCGCTGTAGCTAGTCGTGAGAGGAGTTCAGTTCTACATCTTCTTTTGGATCATCAGTTAGTGTTCGTGTAAGTCTTTGTGTTAGTCTGTGTTAATCTTTGTGGCAGTCATTGTGTTACACTTCGTGAACGTGTTTCTTGGAGATTTGGAAAAATAAAATGGGTAGGAGCTCAACTGCATAAAAAAAGGTGACAACGTGACGTAAATCAACTTCAGGCAAACCGATGCCGGTATTGAGGACCACGTCAACTGCGCCTCTGAGAAATGATACCATCCTTACATAATTACAACACAATCCACATCCTTCATTATCCAATCACTAATCTTATTAAGTGCCACACAAATATCCACCGGCCGAGACTGTGCAGGTGTATTTGCCAAACCATTTCGGATTATTTTTAATTTAATCTTAAAAACGGTAACATTCTCTGACGTTTGGAAAGTGTCGAGAATACGATCTATTCTTAAAAATAGTGTTAAAAGTGATGTGATATGTCCAACTACCATCGTGCTATTACAATTAGATGCAAATTCAGTATTAGAGATCCTCATTATACATAATTCGAATTCAACTGCCAGTTGACGAGTTTGCCTATGGATCCGACAGTCCAATACAGCCCACTAACTTCAACTCACAGCCAAGACAGTCCATTCAACGATACAGTCGAGAATATATTCCAAGTCCTGGTTCTAATCATGCAGTAGTAATTCATCAAACTCTAGTGCACCTTCTGTAAAGTCGCAAGATGTGTATGAACATCTGCGCAGTTTATCAAACAAAACTGTTTAATAAGTCAAACCATTAAAATAGATTCAAACAAAAAGAAATCATCTGCTAGTTTAAACCCCAAATAATAGATACCTCTGTGTGTACTATTTTGTAGCCACGAAGTGGACAGCTAAGTAAAAAAAAAAACAAAAAAAACAGACGTGTGAGTGATAGAATTCGAATGGACAAAGCATAATTGAAAACTTTACTGGGAGAATTAGGATTTAAATATAAGAAGGAAGATAATCTTCGATCATTAATCGCTGCTAAGAGAGGTACATTTCTACGGTTATATTGAGAAAATAAAGTCTCAGATTTCCAAGAGACTTCGTATTCTTAGATGAAATTTCGGTCTACAGCAAAGGATATAAAAAAAAGTCTTGGCAGGATGATAAAAAGAGTGCGAAAAAGAGACGGCTATGACGATAAACGTGTGGTCGTTGTGAATGTTGTAAATTGTAGTGAACAGTGAACTCTTAAGCAAACACAGTTCACTGGTAAAATGTCGCCGCCTAAAGGTCTGTTTACATTATCCGGTCAGACACGATGCGGAAACGTTGCGTGTCCAGCAAGACAAACTTTCTTATATGCATTTCTTATACAAGCATTTATATTTAGCGAATCGGTTCCGTTCAGGCACGTTGCGCGTCATACACGTACCGTCCGTCATTGTTGAGAAGAATGTTTGTCTGCCACTATACGCGTCTGAACCTGTCAGATCCTGTCTGAAACGACACGATCCGAATAATATACATTAAATTCAGATAGTATTTAGGGTAGCTTACGTTTAGTGTCAATTTGTATCAGCGAAAAATCACTGTGTTGTTGCAATCTATATGTCTGAAGACGAGTGATATAGTACGGAGAGTATAAACATCTCCCGTCTTTGTCGGAACATTAACGCTACGTTTCCGCGCCCTGTCTGAGCTGATAAATATAAATAGACCTTTTACTCGGTCTAGCGAACGAGTGGGAAGAGCAAGGAAGATTTACTAAATAAAAAATTAAATCTCGGGTTGAAATAATGTTAATTTCGTTAATACAATAGCTTCAATTCTCATGAATTTACGCGCTACCCCAAATTAAAAAAATAATCATCTCGATAGGCTCATTATTAACCCAGACATGGCAAATTTTTCCCGCTCCATCGATTTGAAGCCGCTCGATCATTTTCCTGCGCGCATGCTTCCTCGCTCACCCCACTCGTTCGCTAGACCAAGTAATAGAACGCATCGCCGCTATCTTCTTTTTCGCAATTAAATAGTTTAATTCACCTTAATGTTAATGTAAAGACATGAAAATATAGCTCTTAATGTATACTCTCTTCAAATGTCGGCTCTTAATATTAATAATTAAGGTCACTGCGATTAAATAAAAAAAAATATATCAGCTTCTAATCAACTTAGAAAAACGACTTTTTTTTAATTCGAAGAAAAGTAATACTAACTAAACTAGTATAGAGGTTACTACTTTATTTTATAATAATTACCTATCTTAACAATTTAATAAATATTNTCTTCTGAATATGTTAAACAAAGTTCATTTTGAATTAATGCCGAGGCTCCAGTAATATGTCTATTTAAAATCCACTGCCTAGTCCACCATCTCCTCTTCTTTCTTGTTTTCGTTCTTTTATTTCTCAACATACAATTTTTTATAATTTCGGCGGCTATTATTTCGCACGTTGCGACTGTAGCTTCCAGCACAAATGAAGCCATTTGCATGACTGAACAGAAAACTCCAGTGGCCAGTGTAAACACTACACGATGCCTTCACGAAACGATCGCAAGCAAGCGTATTTCACGAATTATTATAAGCGTGAGCCACGTTCGTGGTTCACTACCAGTGTCAACTCCGCTTTAGAGGTGTCAACCGTGCTGTAGCTAGTCGTGAGAGGAGTTCAGTTCTACATATTCTTTTAGATCATCAGTTAGTGTTCGTGTAAGTCTTTGTGTTAGTCTGTGTTAATTTTTGTGGCAGTCATTCTGTTACACTTCGTGAACGTGTTTCTTGAAGATTTGGAAAAATAAAATGGGTAGGAGCTCAACTGCATAAAAAAGGTGACAACGTGACGTAAATCAACTTCAGGCAAACCGATGCCGGTATTGAGGATCGTCGAAATATTCAGAATTATTATACTTCGTTTCGAAGAGCAATAAAGAAACGAAAAGATACACGAAGTGGTCAGGCAGCTATTAAAACAAAAAAATGGAAATTTGAGGATGAAATGTCTTTTTTGCTTCCATACATTAAAGAACGAGAGGAAAACATAATGTCATAAAATCAGTTAATGTGGACTCAGACAAAGATTCTGATAGTGATGATGAAGAAGCACCAAATTCATTACTTTCGCACGACGTAAATAATTGTGAATCTCCTACTCCGCAAAAACCTAATGAAGAACAATCACCATCAGTGCGAAAACAGACATCCGTATCTTCAAAACAAACTGGCTATTTTAAGAGAAAAATAAATCAGTCAGAAACAGCTTCGAGCACATTAATGAAGTATATTTTACAGAATAAAAAAGAAAACGTAGACCCTGAAGCAAAAATAACAAGTGACATTGATTTATTCTTCAAAAGTATATCAGCTACTGTCAAAAAACTGTCCCCGTATAATCAAGCTTTAGCAAAGGCACGAGTAATTTCAATAGTATCACAATTAGAAATGGAAGAATTGTCGTGCAGAGGATTACAACCGATTTCTTCAGCTTCTCGCCCAGTTTCCACACTTTCTTCATATTCTGATGATTCTATCCTGCAGTCACCTTCTCAATTACAGCATATCAATACAAATCATTTTAATATCAGGCGTAATGACACCATACCTAATGAATAAAATAAACCAGAGGCGGATTATCCGTAAGGCAAACTAGGCACGTGCCTAGGGGCGTGTAGTTACAAGGGGCGCGCCAGCTCAGAATTTTTAAATAAATAAAGAAAATAACATATCGACGATTAAGAACTAAATGCTGATCTATAATCTAAATCTATAATAGATTATATTGCACAAGCATCGATATACTCGTATTATGCAATATTGCGCGTTTGTTGCGTCGTCGCGTCGTTCTCGAGCGTCGGGCTGGGTAGAGGCGCGGCTAGCGCGGGGGCGGCAACTAAGCTTTGTTGTCGTCAGTCAGTTACGCGCGCTTCTATTGTTTACGTTCTCGCTGTGGTATTTGTGTGTATCCATTACCTTTTAGAGTATTTCTCAAAGAATGAGTGAATTGAAAAAAAAACCTAGTGGTGCATCATATAAAAGGAAGGCTAAAGAAAAAGAAGAAAGATTTCAAAATGTAATAAAGCACACGAAAAATATTGAGACATTTTTTTCAAAACCAAAAAGTGATGATTCGGAATTGTCTAACGCAATTATTATTCACAGTGTGTCTGCTACCGACCCTGTTCAATGCGAAACTCCTACTAGTTCTATACAGCCACAAGATTTGTTCGTGCCCACGCCGTCTACTTCGTCAGCAGTAGATGTTGTGCAGCAGTCGCAAAATACAATAATTATCGTGGATTGTGACCCAGCCAAGTGGAGTATCAATAACGAAACACAAGAATATATTGCACTAAATGGTTTCAATCAAAATATAAACGTAGATTTTTCATTGAGTAAGAGAATATATGAAGATAAAGTCTCACGTTTTTTGACAAAAACAATGTTTGAACGGAAATTGTTAAATAGAGAAAAACGTCCAAGAAAATGGCTTATTTACTCTCCAAGCACAGGAAAAGTTTTTTGTGGACCTTGTTTATTATTCGGTGGTGGAACTAGCTTTGGAAAGCAAGATGTAGGTTTCAATGATTGGAAGAACGCGTCGATTAGATTAGAAAGCCACGAAAACTCATGTGAACATAAAACATGTGTTTTGGCTTTGCAACGTAGATCTGACATTGTCGGTCGTGTCGATCATGAGCTCGTCGCTCAATTTCAAGAAGAGCTAACTTATTGGCGTGAAGTTTTGAAACGAGTGGTTGCGACTGTAAAGTCTTTAGCATCACGTGGATTATCTTTTAGGGGACATGAAGAAAAACTTGGGTCTCTTCATAACGGAAATTATTTAATGACGCTGGAACTCATAGCGGAGTTTGATCCGTTTTTAAGTAAACATATTGCTCAATATGGCGGCAAGGGAAAAGGATGTACCAATTACTTGAGTTCTACAATATGTGACGAATTTATTGAGTTGATGGCAAACAAAATTTTAACACAAATAAAAGATGAAATCAAGATATCAAAATATTATTCAATGATAGTGGATTCAACACCAGATATTTCCCACATTGACCAATTAACTCTCGTGATCCGGTATGTTAAAGCCGATGGTACGCCCGTTGAACGTTTTCTGAAGTTTATCGCACACGTCGGCCACAAATCACAAGACATGGCAGATGCTATAATTAAAACATTAGACATGTTTGAAATTAATATATTAGACTGTAGAGGCCAGTCGTATGATAACGCTGCAAATATGTCTGGCATATACAATGGATTACAGGCGAAAATAAAAGAACTATGTCCCCTAGCAGATTATATACCCTGCTCCGCACATTCACTGAACCTAGTGGGTGAATGTGCCGCTGAATGCGTTCAAGAAGCTTGTTGGTTCTTTGGTCTCCTTCAAGAAATTTACACATTTTTTACAGCTTCAACTCAAAGATGGGAAACTCTACAACCACAAATACGTCTAGGTAATGATAAGAAAAATAAACCTACTGTCAAAAATCCATCTGACACACGCTGGTCAGCTCGAGCAGATGCTTGTAAAAGCTTAAAAGAGTCATTTTCAGAAATTCACGATGCTTTGATTGCTATCGAAAGCAATCCTGCGCAAAAACGTTCTACTGTATGTGAAGCTAAAGGTATAAGGTTCAAATTAGAACGGCTAGAAACTGCCTTCATGACCGTGTTTTGGAGTTTTATTTTGGTTCACATGAACAAAAGCAACAAAAAATTGCAATCCGTTGATATTGATATTTGTACTGTTGTTCAATTGTATGACAGTATAATTCACATAATTTCTACAGAAAGGGGAAATTTTGATAAATATGAACAGCAAGCCTTGGAACTGTCATTAGTAAAAGAATATGAAAAGGACACAAAGAGGATACGGAAGAGAAAGCTCACAGCAGATGAATCTGCTGAAGATATAACTTCTTCATTATCGGGTCGGGAAACATTCCGAGTAACAGTATATCTAGGAATTATAGACCGAATTGTCGTTGAACTTGAAAAGAGACGAAAAGCGTACAATAATTTTTGCAATAAATTTTCATTTTTATGCAATTTGACAAATTTAAACACCGAAGAAGTTCAAAATAGAGCAAGTACGTTGGTAACAATGTATTTTAATGATTTAGAAAAATGCTTTGTTGACGAATGTATCCATCTACGTTCTTATTTAACAACGATAGCTCGAGACGGAGAACTGCCCCGAACAACGAACGCGGTATTACAGCTTCTGAGAAATAAAGAGCTTGAAACAATTTACCCCAACATTGACATAGCCTTAAGAATGTGCGTATCGACGGCAGTCAGTAATTGCATTGGGGAGCGGAGTTTTTCCTGCCTAAAGAGAGTGAAAAACTATCTTCGCTCAACGATGACAGATAAGATATTAAATTCGTTAGCAATACTAAACATTGAATCTACCTTATTGATGTCTTTAAACTACGACGATGTTATTGACAATTTCGCGAAACAAAAATGTAGACGCAGAAATTTTTAATTTTTTAAATTGTGTTTGTTGTTATTCTCTTACTACTTACTTATAATTTTTTCAATAAATAATTCAAAACTTATTTTTTTAATTTATTAATAATAATAAATTATTTNTAACAAGGCTTTAATATGTTTTAAAGAGTTTTCCCAACTTTCCAATTAGAATAAGTATTTAGTCTAATACACACAACCTGTTAATTATTTCATTACACTTTAATATATCTGTTACATTACATACAAATTTTTTAGTTATTTAATATATTAAGCAGTTCGTAACTGATGAAACTAATTGATTTTGTGACTTACCTCTATCCATTCTTGCAGGCAGGTATATATGTTATTCAAGACGTCTGGCAAAAATTTACTTATTGTGCTTTTTGGAACTTTAAACAAAAATTCCAGGCTTTTGAAGCTGTCGCCGGTAGCCAAATAGCGAAGAGTTACGAGCCCTAACAACTTAATGTTCGGACAAAATGTAGTTTAAAAATAATAATTAAAATACGTATTTTTATTTTATATAGTGAAACCACTTATGATCAGTATAATTGGTAATTATCTTTCAAAATATGTGAATTATGTGGCAATATGCTACAAAAGAAGTGTTCTTCATCGTCTTGTAAGTTAACACCAACAAAAATACCAATTTATTCTGACAACTTAATGTTCGGACATTTAAAGTTGACGGACGTTTAGGAATGTATAAAAACGATATGTTGTGTTATTTTGCTAAGTAGGTGGTGCTTAAACGTAAAAACAAGTAACGCATATTGTTATTCATCTTATTGCTGTCGACGACAATGGNCCACCTTCATCAGATACGAATGCATCTACATCTTTTACGGCTAGCCCTCTACCCAGCTGTTCACGGTCTATGTAAGATTTTGACTATTTATTAACAAGGCTTTAATATGTTTTAAAGAGTTTTCCCAACTTTCCAATTAGAATAAGTATTTAGTTTAATACACACAACCTGTTAATCATTTCATTACACTTTAATATATCTGTTACATTACATACAAATTTTTTAGTTATTTAATATATTACGCAGTTCGTTACTGATGAAACTAATTGATTTTGTGACTTACCTCTATCCATTCTTGCAGACAGGTATATATGTTATCCAAGACGTCTGGCAAAAATTTACTTATTGTGCTTTTTGGAACTTTAAACAAAAATTCCAGGCTTTTGAAGCTGTCGCCGGTAGCCAAATAGCGAAGAGTTATTTCAAGTTTCGTTTGGGCAGGAATAGCTTCTCTTAGATGGGTGTCGGATTTTTGTATGCGATTAGATATACGTTCCAAGAGATAATTAAAATGGTCCTCGGACATCCGTAATAAATTTTTAAAATCTTCTGAATATGTTAAACAAAGTTCATTTTGAATTAATGCCGAGGCTCCAGTAATATGTCTATTTAAAATCCACTGCCTAGTCCACCATCTCCTCTTCTTTCTTGTTTTCGTTCTTTTATTTCTCAACATACAATTTTTTATAATTTCGGCGGCTATTATTTCGCACGTTGCGACTGTAGCTTCCAGCACAAATGAAGCCATTTGCATGACTGAACAGAAAACTCCAGTGGCCAGTGTAAACACTACACGATGCCTTCACGAAACGATCGCAAGCAAGCGTATTTCACGAATTATTATAAGCGTGAGCCACGTTCGTGGTTCACTACCAGTGTCAACTCCGCTTTAGAGGTGTCAACCGTGCTGTAGCTAGTCGTGAGAGGAGTTCAGTTCTACATATTCTTTTAGATCATCAGTTAGTGTTCGTGTAAGTCTTTGTGTTAGTCTGTGTTAATTTTTGTGGCAGTCATTCTGTTACACTTCGTGAACGTGTTTCTTGAAGATTTGGAAAAATAAAATGGGTAGGAGCTCAACTGCATAAAAAAGGTGACAACGTGACGTAAATCAACTTCAGGCAAACCGATGCCGGTATTGAGGATCGTCGAAATATTCAGAATTATTATACTTCGTTTCGAAGAGCAATAAAGAAACGAAAAGATACACGAAGTGGTCAGGCAGCTATTAAAACAAAAAAATGGAAATTTGAGGATGAAATGTCTTTTTTGCTTCCATACATTAAAGAACGAGAGGAAAACATAATGTCATAAAATCAGTTAATGTGGACTTAGACAAAGATTCTGATAGTGATGATGAAGAAGCACCAAATTCTTTACTTTCGCACGACGTAAATAATTGTGAATCTCCTACTCCGCAAAAACCTGATGAAGAACAATCATCATCAGTGCGAAAACAGACATCCGTATCTTCAAAACAAACTGGCTATTTTAAGAGAAAAATAAATCAGTCAGAAACAGCTTCGAGCACATTAATGAAGTATATTTTACAGAATAAAAAAGAAAACGTAGACCCTGAAGCAAAAATAACAAGTGACATTGATTTATTCTTCAAAAGTATATTAGCTACTGTCAAAAAACTGTCCCCGTATAATCAAGCTTTAGCAAAGGCACCAGTAATTTCAATAGTATCACAATTAGAAATGGAAGAATTGTCGTGCAGAGAATTACAACCGATTTCTTCAGCTTCTCGCCCAGTTTCCACACTTTCTTCATATTCTGATGAATCTATCCTGCAGTCACCTTCTCAATTACAGCATATCAATACAAATAATTTTAATATCAGGCATAATGACACCATACCTAATGAATAAAATAAACCGTATATTTTTGATACTAAAACCATTAATCTTTTAAGGCAAAATGTCAAAAAGAAAACCTGTTTTAATTACAGCTGGATGGATGAAAAGATTGCGTCATCATCGTGGTGTAAATATTTGAAACCTGTTGAAGGTAACAAAAATCAAGGATATTGTAAACTTGTGTGAAATATTTCTAGTTAAGTAATATGGGTCGTCAAGCAGTTGTGAGCCGTTTTAAAAGAATGCACATCTTTGTTTGCTGTCCAAATTAGTACTTACTTCTTTCTGGGGTAAGTTTGTACAAAAGAAAATCAAGCTAAAACAACAATAATTAACACGGCTCAAGAATTCTTCGATATATTGACAATCCGTTCTATGGAGATAGACCCTTCCCGTAAACGAGTACACCCTAATAATTAATTTGGGATTCAACCGTGAAGCCTGTGATCTTTCGCTACTGTTCGTGTTTACAGCATATATTATAATACAGGAAAGACTAAAACTATACAGTTACTTGGAGCAGTTAGGAAAAAGGGTATTATATTATGATATGGACTCGATCATCTTTTACGTTAATGTCCATGCAAGTATTTAACAGAAGAAGAGCTGGTGAGTTAAAACGTATTATTGATACATAAATCAATGAATTTCAGTCATATCAGTCAATTTGTCATAATGATTATGATTTGTACAATTCTCTTTCCACGAGGACAAGCCGCCAAAAAATATGTGAGATTGAGCTGTTTTATGAGGAGGATGCCGACATCATGCAAGTGGAAACAGTTTTGGACTGACCAACAAATTAGAGGCGTGGTTTTTTCTTAATATAACTTAATATTTATGAGGATTTGCTAACCGTTGAAGGAGAACGATGTTCCGATTTTAAGACGGCTTGTTTCAGAAGAGGACTACTGGCCTATCCTTAGAAGTATCATAGTCGCATGGCAGAGACGGCTGTAAAAGATCATCTCTACAGATTGAGACATTTATTTGCATTTATATGTTCATTGGCCGCCAATGCAGAACATATATTGAATTTGTGGAAAGAACTTAAAATGGAAATGATAAGAGGATTCCTTAAAAAAGGGTTATCGCCGCATAGATGCTGCCAGGGCGGCGATACAACAAATTAGTGCCGTAATTCTAAGGAATTAGAATGTAGACGACGTGACACGATTGGGTATTGTGGTATACGATGACCATGTCGATGACGAATATTTTTCGATTACTTGAATGGGGTTCTGAACGTATACAGGAGTTTTTGATGTTGACTCTAACGGAGGAATAACGTCGTTTTGAAGTTATCATGAGGCGAATTACCTTTAAAACAGACGCCGATGGTGGAAATATGTTTTATGTCGATTGTCCTGGTGGCATTGGGACAACTTAGTGCGTAAAACTGTGGCCG
>NW_019418553.1:0-13207 GCF_000390285.2 Anoplophora glabripennis | reverse complement strand
TACCTACAAGAGGAATATCAAAAACCCAACTATTTTCCAGATAAAATTTTCCAACAAACCGCGATACTAACTAGAAGTAGTTTCTTCTGAGCAATTTCTTTTAATTTTCGATATACGAAGTTTGATAAAAAAAATAGCGGGAATTTTTAAATTACGCGTGTTGTATATTGTCTATCACGTTGATTCTTTTTTTGTGTTTTGATAGTACTGATAGTTATGTACCTGTCGGTTTTCAGGCATCTGCCAGGCTTAGCTTGTGTTTACCTCAGTGTTTTTAGCGATTTTTTTATGTGACAAAATGTCGGATAATGATAATTTGTGTTAAAAACGGAATTAAGTGCAGCAAAGAAGGCCTTTAGCGACGATACAATGTCACAGTTACGAGTTTATCAATGGTGCAAATGTTTTCGGGAAAGCCAAGAAGACATCGAAGTTGTGGCGAGATCTGGTCAAATATAAAGGTCCTTCTAACCATTATTTTCGACTACAATGGAATAGTTCATCACGAATTTTTACTGCCTGGTCATATAGTTAACAAGAAGTACTACCTCCAAGTTATGCGCAATTTGTGTGAGGCAATCAGGACAACACGACAAGAACACGAGAGACAACTCGTGGATTTTGCACAACTACGACTCATCGACGCATACCGCTTTGCTTATCCAACAATTCTTGGCAAAACACAACATCGTTGTGATCCCGCAACCACCCTATTTTTCGAACATGACCCCTGTGACCCAAATTCTACAAGATACTCGAAGGACAACGTTTTTCAACAAAAGAGGAGATAAAGGCAAAATCGCATTGTGCTCAAGACGACACCTAAAGAAGCATTCCACCAGTGTTTCTCAAACTGGAAACTACGCTGACATAAGTGTACAGGGTGATTCACTATATTTTGACCCCCCTTTAACATTTTAGTTTTAAGAGTTATAAAAAAATGTGAAATACAAAAGTTGCATGATTTTTTATGAATTTTTCGAAAATGATGGTTGAAAAACAATCGAAGTCCAAACAAAATGATGATGTTAACTTTGTTAATTTAAATGGAACACCCTGTATATTTTTACATATTTGGATAGAACGTTCCCTGTGGAGCATAGTTATATAAGGTTTGTTAGGTCCATCTCTAATAAAAAGCGAGATACTATTAAAAAACGAAAAGAAGGTGTTTTATTAAGAAAATAATACAACTTGTAATTATTGTTAGACCTCTTTCAGGCATTTCTGCGTTTTTTTATTTACGTAAGGATTTACAGATTTAATTATAACTAGCAACTCCGAGGAAATGTAGCTTTCGGTAAAATTAGTTGAGTAATTTTTGAGTTAAATCGTAACAAACAAAAAATCAGTCATCTTTCATCTAATGCGACCCTAATATTAATTTTAAAATAATTCACGATATATCTATGTACCTAAAGACAACAAACGAACTCAAAACTAAAAATGCATAACCTTTAAATTTAAAACAATATAGGTAACTACTAACAATGTGAAAACAAAACGAATTAAATTAAGTACCTATGTTCAGGACTATCAATTTTAATTAATAAGTAAGTAGTGAGATATCTAACTACCTAAAGAAAAGAAACACGAAACAAAAATGCGACTAGAAGTTTTAAATGATTCACAATAAGAAAAAATAAACAAATTATTAAAACTCAATGAAATAAAAGTATGTTTGCAAGTATCTATGTATGTTCCGACTACCTAAAGACAACAAATACAAAACAAAAATGTGACCTTAAAATATCGAACGCAATTATAACTTTCCAACAACACCCAGAAAGAAAACACAGTCGTCAGTCGTCACCTCCATTCGCTCCAAGTCAGTTTATTAAAGGATCACGCGCGAGTTATCGTTCGGCTTATTAGCTAAACAGTAGGCAAGACGGTGCGGGGGGAAGGTCGGCGATCGCATCAAGCGAATCGAGGCGCTTGAATTTTATTCTCGCGTCCGTAATTTTTTTGCGATTACTCCTAAGATATTCATTTAAATTATATGGTGTAAAACAGTAAAATAATGTGCATGAAATGCTTAAAGCCTCTAACTTATTTAAAATGATAAGGATTAATACCGTATTTGTGTAAATAGCTTTTACATTAACGCTTTATAATTGCTAATTTTTTAAAGTATTAAAATGGATATAGGTAGTATGTTATCTTTAACATATAGACATATGCCATAGCGGACTTTTCTGTAGGCATATATAAGATACACAATTCCACCATACATTGATACACTACATAAACTTTGGGGCGCGCGGTCGAATTACGGCGACATGAAATTAATTTCGTTGCGCATTATTTTGATTTTGCTATATCTCCTAAAGTATTTAAAAGGATAAGGATTAATACCGTATTTGTGTAAATAGCTTTCCCATTACCGCTTTATAATTGCCCATTTTTTAAAGTATTAAAATGGATATAGTATGTTATCCTTAATAGATAGACATATGACATCGCGGACTTTTCTGTAGACCTATATATGATACACAATTCCACCATACATTATTTTGTTATATCTCAAAGGGTTTAGGCAGCGTTTTCGTTGAAAGCTACCAGACGGCTTAATTTTTCCCCACACCTCCAACAAATCGTTAATGTATACAAAAACTTAACAAATTATATACTAAAACCTTCCTCGAGAACCACTCTATCCATTGGTGAAAAGAGCATGAAAATCGGTGCAGTAGTTTTTGAGTTTACCGCGAACAGACATATAGTCGGACAGACAGACGCGGCGGAGGACTTTGTTTTATAATATGTAGTGATACATTTTAACATATCCGACATTGATATGGTCTAAAATACGTATAGGTATTTTAACTAAGTCGCAGTAATTAAGCCATGAGAAGCCCAATTGCTCATGGACAATGTTATATGGTAGGTCGTGACAATGACACGTAGTAATGTCATGATAACTTTGTTATTGATTGACATGTATTGTATTATTTAATTAAAATAGGTTACACAGAAGTAGAAAATTGAAATATTATTTGGAATTAAAATATAGAGTATGGAGAAGAACTTTATTTCAATTTTCTACTTCTCTATAACCCATTTTAATTAAATAATAATACAAACTGTTAAACACATTACCTGTCACTGTCACGGCCTACCATATAACATTGTCCATGAATTAGGCCTCTCACGGCCTATTTAGTGAGATTTGGTTAAAATACCTATACGCAATTTGGACCATATCAATGTCCGATATGTCAAAATATATTACAACTAAATCTGTAAATCCTTATGTAATTGCAAAAAGGCAGAAATGCCTGAAAGATGTCTAACAATTACAAGATATTCTAATAAAAAACCCTTCTTTTCGTTTTTTAATAGTATCTCGCTTATTGTTAGAGATGGACCCAGCAAACCCTATATGACTATGCTCGATAGGGAACATTCTTTACAAGTATGTAAAAATATACAGGGTGTTCCATTTAAATTAACAAAGTTAGTATTAGCGGCCATTTTGTTAGGACTTCATTTATTTTTCAACTATCATTTTCGAAAAATTCTTAAAAAATCGTGTAACTTTTGTATTTCCCTTTTTTTAATAAATCTTAAAGCAAAAAAGTTAAAGAGGGATCAAAATATAGTGAATCACCCTGTACAATAGCACAGGGGACTACTTTGAAGGGAATGGGATAAAAATTGAAGATTAAATAAATACTTCCTGAGAAAATTAACAATTCCCGTTACTTTTTGATCAAACCTTTTATGTATTTTTTGAGATTTTTTACTTATATACTTAAACAGTTTTTCGTTGTATTTTAACCGAATTATAAATATAAGCGATTCATATTTGCACTACCTGAAAGGTATAACTAGCGCCATCTATCAAGAAGGATATTATTTTTGAAATTGTTATACCCAAAAACGTACCTACCAGCCGAAATTTTCAGTTGATTGGTGCAAAGATTTTGGAACTATTACCAAAATATACAGGGTGTTAGAAGTTTGACTGCCTTAATTTTAATAGACGATAGAATTCATTAAAATAAACAAAAAAAAACATTATATGACATGGGTCCTAAACTCAATAATTTCCGAGAAAAAAAATATCAAAAACTCCAACTTCATGTACAAAAGATCGATTCATTAAGGAATATTGACATAACAGCGTGCATAGAATGCCATAAAATACAATGTTTCATCACTTTTTTTAACTTCTTTATGCTTAATTCAAAAAAATAATTAATTTTTGTAATAAATTTAAAATTCGATAAATTGATATCGAGTATTGTGACAACGGCGCGGCGATTAACACGAGGTCCACCAATACACAATTCAGTTGGTATCTGGAATTCGACCGTATCGGAGTGTTTTTGCGTACCACTATTCCCTTTTTTTGAGGTGTTTTCCAGCGAGTGTGCGAATAATCGAAGGTGCGTACATTGAAAATGGGGATGGACATTTTGAGCATATGTTGCAGTTTGTTTTATACTTGTGCATTTAAAAATTACTGAATTTTGTTTTTTGGTAAATAGGTACCTAAATTATTTTTAATGCGTATGATTATTTGGATGAGGTGAATCTTTGGGTACTTTAATTACATATTTTTCAAATTCATAATTTGATTAAAAGCTAAGTTCCTGTTTTAAGAGATTCATAATTACTAAAATTCGAGCTAAAATTTAAGCACAATACTATCTTCGTACTACAAAATTGATACATTTTATTTTATTTATTCAGAAACTGAAAACAATTGTTTTGAAATTTACTAAGTGTTTCATAATAATAGTTATTTACATTTTTTCCGTAGGACAAGTCTGCCGCGTGCACTCGTGGTGTGCATCAGCTGTGTAGAGTTTGGTTAAGCGCTGTTTCGCGTTGTGATGAAACTCCCCAATATTAATACTCGCTGTATTTTGAAAACTGTTAATCTTACGTCTCTGTAACTTTTTTGTTCATTTATGATTACTCTATCTCATGGTGAGGTAATGACAGTCCAACTTCTTACACCCTCTGTACGTATGTACAATATTTCTAATTTCTAAAAATTGAAAATCTTATTTTCAGATTAAATAAAAATTTCTAAACTTGCTTCTTTTCAAAAATTGTTGATTTTTTGATTTTTTAATATTAATTTCTATGATTATAAATTTGTCATAAATATTTTTCAGACTTATTACACTATAAGAGGTAAGGAACAAAGCCAGGTATCCATATACCATAAAATCTTTCACTTCTCTTGACCAGTAAGTGGTAACGACCACCCGTAACCTCTAAAATTAAAAACTTCCTGCTTTCAAGTATACAGTATAATTTAATTTTTTGTTTGTATTAGTTATGCACATGTACTTTCAAGTACGACTATTTTTTTACACGCATACTTGATATTAATATGCCGTCGCATTAATCAAGCAACCTTTAATGAAATCAAGGAAACCAGAATCAAAATTATTTAAATGGCATTTTGTAGCTTCAATCCGATATTAGCATATTTATTTAATAAATAAATATTTTGAAAATGTTAATATTTGTTTACATAATAGATAAACACAAATGACTGAATTTTTTTACAACGAATTTACAATGCAAAAATTTTTTTCTGGTCATATAAGGATTTTCTCAAAACTTAGTTGATATAAAACTGATAGTTTTCTCTATTAAAATGAAAATGTTAACTTCATATTTAAAGGCGAAAATGGAAATGTCAAATTAAAAATTTTCTTAATTAAAATACTAAACTAAATATACATCAATTTTTTTTTCAATTTCTAAGGAACATGCATAAATATTAAAAAAAAAATAAGATGAACATAACATTTTACTTGACACACTCGTATGTCCTATATGAAAAGAATATTCTTAAGATATTGTAGTAATTGCTACATGAAAACAATCAAAAAAATAATTCATAATTCTATTATCGTTAGAATAGAATTAAACTGACTATCAAAATTTAAATATATGAGTAGAAAAATCACTTAAAGCTCGAAATACTTCTTTTTATTCGCGAACTTGTCCCACCCAATTTGTTCACTCACGAAGGTCATTAATTTTCATCTCTTTGCAAAATATACCACTTTTTTTACATCATCGCGTATTGTTCGTTTAATGAGCATAAATTCAATCATAAACGGTTACTTACATTTTGTACAGAATTACATTTCGCGTCAGTTGCTAGGCAACAAATACGATATGAAATATTTTGTGTTCAATCGGTGTTTTAAATTACAAAAATTAAACCGGCTTTCTGTCATTTACAGATAATTTCCAATACATTTGATAGTTAATGTGGAAAGTGATGGAGATATTTACTTAGATTCGATAGCTAAAAACGTAATGGTATCAGCACAGTTTGAATTAAAAAGAACTTAAATTTAATATACACGGTGATTTAATTTTAAATACAGAAACTGCAAGACTAGATTCATTATCAAAAAGTAAGTAGAGTGAAATTTACTACAGCTTATTCAATTAATTAGAGCTTTCATTAAATGTACTTAATATTAACCTTGTGGCTTTAACCAGTGGCGTGCTACTGGAGGTGCCCCCCATTTTCCATAGAAAAAATACGCCACTGGCGGTTTTTTGTAGAAATAATGTTACATTCAGGTACTGTTACGTTAAATGAATTAAAAATGTGTCTTGCTGTTTTTTAATAGTAGCAGCGGTTTAGGAGATATTTGGGCTTATTTTTACGTTTTATTGAATGTTCTTTATATCTGTTTATTTGATGAAAACCTCCTGGTTTTAACCAGTAACGTGCTACTAAAGCGTCCACCGACTTTTCCAAGAAAAAATACGCTACTGGCGGTTTTTTGTAGAAATAATTTTACTTCTGGAAAAAATATAAAACTAAATAATAAAATAACATTAGCAAATAAGTGGAGTAAGTAATTAAGTAACANCGGCGTTTTAGATTACAATAATGGAACCGACTTTCTGTCATTTACAGATAATTTCCAATAAATTTGATAGTTAATGTGGAAAGTGATGGAGATATTTATTTATATTCGACAGTTAACAACGTAATAGAATCAGCACAGTTTGAATTAAACAGAACTTTTTAAATATAAGGGGTGATTTCATTTTAAATACAGAAACTGCAGGACTAGATTCATTACCAAAAATAAGTACAGTTTGCTTTATAAAATTTTTCCTGCGGGACTCGGTATTCGAGATACAGGGTGTTAAAATTTACAAAAAAATTTTTTTGCTATATTTTTATAATGCGCGGACGGAATTGAATGAAATTTACTACAGCGTATTCACTTAATTAGAACTTTTAATTGAAAGTAATATTAAACTTGTGACTTTAACCAGTGGCGTGGTACTGGAGTTGCTGCCCCATTTTCCATAGAAAAAATAAGCCACTGGCGGTTTTTTGTAGAAATAATGTTAATAATTCAGTTACTGTTACATTAAATTAATGAAAATTTTTTCTTGCTGTTTTTTAATAGTAGCAGCGGTTTAGGAGATATTTGGGCTTATTTTTACGTTTTATTGAATGTTCTTTATATCTGTTTATTTGATGAAAACCTCCTGGTTTTAACCAGTAACGTGCTACTAAAGCGTCCACCGACTTTTCCAAGAAAAAATACGCTACTGGCGGTTTTTTGTAGAAATAATTTTACTTCTGGAAAAAATATAAAACTAAATAATAAAATAACATTAGCAAATAAGTGGAGTAAGTAATTAAGTAACACAAGAATCTCTCTTCATTCATTTAACGTAACAGTACCTGAATTTAATATTATTTTTTATAAAGAACTGCCAGTGAATGATTTTTTTTCTTGGGAAAACGGAGTGGCACCTTCAGTAGCACGTCACTGGTTAATGCCACGAGGTTAGTATTAAATAAAAGGTCTAATTACGTGAATACGCTGCAATAAATTTCATTCAACTCGTTCAGCGCAATATAAGGATATGACCGAAAATATAATTTTTTTTGGAAACTTGAACACCCTGTATCTCAAATACCACGTCCCCCAAGAAAAAAGTTTATAGAGCAAACTCTACTTATTTTCAGGCAATCTATTCCTGCAGTTTCTGTATTTAAAGTGAAATCAGTGTATGTATAGATAAAACTATTTCCTACTCGAGATGAAATACTGTTTTCATTTGTGAACGATAAACTTTTGTTTCTGAAATTTGGCATATCAAAAACACTTTCCAAACTCAAATTGTTAAGGAACGCCCTGTGTATTCTCACGTATGTACCTCTATAACAGGGGGATATTCATATCCATATTATTATTAATCATTCGATTAATAATATGAATTTCATACCACTGTCAAATATATTAGACAAAAATTTAGTAATTTAGCAACTATGTATTTCTTTCTAAAGACGAACGTCCTAAGACAAGTCATTTATACAGGGTGTAACAGTAATAAGCAAACAGACGTTTTTTTTTACAAAATGTATAAATTCGGTCTAATTCACATTATCAGTCTTAATACCCTCATAGCAACAAAGAAATATAGGCACTTTCACAATGATTTATAATGAATTAGGCAATATGTCTTCGTGTTCGTTGTACGTGTCAGTAATTTATTATTTAATTTACACTTTGATTAAAAATATCGTTTTTCTTTTTCCTTGTTTTCGTTTTAGGTTAGGTGCTTATTGTTAGAAATGAACCCAAAAAAATAAACATGTTTGGGATAATGAAAACCCGCATCTATTAAGAGAACGTCATTTCCAACATGAATTTAAGATAAACATTTGGTGTGGTATTGTTGGAAATCATCTGTTGGGCCCTGTTGAATTGCCATATTATCTGAATGGCCGTACTTACTTACATTTCTTATAACATGATTTTGAGGAACTTATTGATGATTTACCATTAAATGTAAGACACAATATGTTTTTTATGCAAGACGGTGCCCCTGCCCATTTTTCTGTACAGGTGCGAAACTATCTTAACGCATAATTCCCTCAACGGTGGATAGGTCGCGGCAGCGTTTTCATGGCCCGCACGAAGCCCAGATTTAAACTCCATGGATTTCAGTATTTGGGGTATTTTGAAATCAAAAGTTTACAGTGACCCTATTAATACACGGGATGAGCTGTGGCAAGCAATTTTAAATGCTACGAATTTATTAAGAAATGAAGAAACACTATTTAATCATTTATCAAACGAATAAGATTGTGTATTAATATAAAAGGGTGTGATATTGAGAATTTAATGTAGCCACCTGAATGTAATGAAATTATTACTAAAAATAATCTTATCCAATAGAAAAACAAGAAATAAATCAAAAATGGTTAAATTTATCGACATAAAACAAGTATCCCTTATTTGTGAAAAATAGATAGGAGAATATTTTTCTATTAAAACTTTCGTACACACACTGATAAAAAAGTTATAGCCAGTTTTTATCAACCAAAAGTACATTTCGTAGCGCCCTCTAACGTCTACAGCAAAATTAAGTACAGATTCGTTTTTCTCGTCCCAGAAAACCGCCTAATCCAAATTTTTAAAAGAATCCTTTGAAAACTTTCTAAGAATTTTAAGAATTTCGAATTCAAAATTTCAACTTTAACGCCCTGTAACTTTTTTATTAGCCACAAATGGACCAAGGTAAGTTTAGCTTAATCGCATTATTTTGATGTAAGGAATCTACTCTTGCTCTGTGTCCCATTAATTTCGAGACACCCTGTATAACTTGGCAAATGTTATTTCAGTCACCATATTTTTGTAATGTTACTATGGTCGAAGCGCCGAACATTAAAAAACATTAATCACGTACAAAATAAAATTTTGTACGTGATTTATTACATATTAACTAATATTGGTACGCAGATATGATATTAATTGTAAATAATTTTTAATCAACTATTAAACGATCAAACTAATGAAAAATAATTTGGGGAAAACAGATTGCTTTTCTACGACAGAGACGTGCTATTTTAAAGTTACCATATTATTTTGATGGTCAACGTGAACGAAGGGCCGAATATTAAAGAAATTGTTTTTGAAAAATTAAAAATTTTCACATGCTTTAACCATAACTTAGCAACGTCTTATTTTAAAGTCACCATATTTTTGTTGTATCACTGTGGTTGAAGCGCAGAACATTAAAAAACATTATATTGTTTCTAAAATATCTTTTTACGTGATTTATTAAATATTTATTAATATTGGTACGCAGATGCGTTACTAATTGTAAATAAGTTTATAAAATCGACTGTTAGACGGTCAAACTAATGAAAAATAATTTAATGAAAACAGATTTGCTTTTCTATGAGAACGACGTGTTATTTTAAAGTCACCATATTTTTGTGATGTCAATGTGGACGAAGCGCAAAACATTAAAAAAATAGTTTTAAAAAAATTAAAAATGTTCACATTTATTACGTATTTACCAATATTACTAATTGTAAATAAAACTAATTTATGTATTAAAATGATTACTTTATTTACCATTATTGTTTACTGCTTGAGTTTCCTTTTAGATTACTTGTTAAGTTCTGTTTCATAGTTTATCTTATTTAAAGGACTTAAATTTTCGCTTCTGTGGGATGATAGGGCTCCTACTGAACACTCATTTAATAAAAATAACGCGCTAAAGAGCAGTACCTCAGGGCGGGTGGTGTGAAAATTTATTTTTTAATAACCTTTCCTTTAAATTATCAGATTTGACAACAACGCATAGGCCAGTTCCCAATTGTGCAAGCGCGTAATTTTATGAGGTTATACTAGCTTGTTCAGCGGCGGGGTATGACAATGATTAAAGAAAGATTAAAAAAATAAGTTTTCATTACGGAATTTTGAAAAATACATATTTCTAAACGTCAAAGGTAGTCTATAAATATGATCCTTATTTAAATCACACCTTGTATATTATTAAATCTCAAAGCTGTTTTTCTTTTTCCATTTTACCAGGTAATTTTTCACAATTTAATTAATTTGTTTTTTTATAGATTATGACAATGTTATTTCATGGTGAAATCTAACACTCACATTTTTACTTGCCCTGTTACCTCCTTTAGATATTGTAAAGAAAAAAGGAAACATTTCCTGATATGTTTTTTTTTAGCATGCCGTTATGATTTAAGTAACGAGATTTGATTTATGAAGGGGAAAGAGTAAATTTGTACAAACTTTAAATGTTGTAAACTATGTATATACTTCTGATTGATTTAAAGATGATCCTTTTCAAAATAGGTCCTTGGCATTATAAGACCTCAAGAACAGACGTTGTTTGCATTTAATTGACTTTAACTTTTACTTACTCTTTACGGTAGTATGTGTAATCGGATTTTAAGCACGTAAGGCGATGTATTATGTGTGCCACAGTGACACTGTGCATATATTTAAACTCTTCGAAAATACAAGTGGTAAATAAATCATTACTAACTTTTACGTGTAGTACTTATTTTTTTAATGTTTAGAAAGAATACTTGACATTAAAAAAACTGATGACTTTGTTTATTAGCTTTTTTAATATCGTAGAGATGACTGTAAGATAACTTGATTATTCGTCGTCAACTATACAGGGTGTTTTAAGAACATGTACCATATTGATAAAACAGTTTAAAAAATATAAAAGAAAACTGAAAAAATTTCAAGGACTCTATATGAAATACTAATTTATATTATAGTGACCTAAGATTAACTTGTTCTATTTTCCTACGAGCGATAGCAATGTTGTTTTATACACCCTGTACAATGTAGGTGTATAAACTCGTTTCACTGTTACCCTTGTTATTTAAAGACATAAACAGGTACTGATCAATATGACATAATTTATTAAGTTTTTTATCTGGAATAACGTATATTAAACATTAAAAAGCCGCCTAGTTGCGGTAATAACTAGACGCTATTTTTAAATTGCATGCAAAACAGGTAATTAAAATTGCATAAGAATATAAGCCGTTGTTGATATACCTAGCAACAATATATGAAAGGCACTGAATAGCAAATTTCCTTTCTATAGTGGTCAATCATTTTTAAAACCGCTCTTATGTTGAAATTGATTTGAAATTTAAATGAACTACATTTCTTACCTCGCCCAAGTCTTTCTTCACGTTTTTCTTTTGATACCCAATGCACATTGCTGTACCTACTTATTTGAAGAGATTTTAAAAAAATTAAAAAAACAATTTATAACTTTTTCAACAGAAAAGTAAATAACTATATCTCTTTCATCTGAAGTTATTTGTTTGTGGCATAATTTTAGTTTTTGTCTATTATTTTGATATTTTATCACCTTTATAAAAAAAAGAATCGACTAAAAAAGACACCTGTGTCAAAAGGATCAGTGATCAAGATTATTTTTATGAAACTGGTCCTTGGCTTTTTGAAAGAAATACTTAGGTATATTTTAATCCATTAATTTTTAGTGCAGTTTCTTGTTTCAAAAATATACTTTAAGTATTATATATTTAGGGAGTCATGATAATAACAGCCACACACATATAAAAAAGTTGTATTCAATCATACATCATGCGACATATGTTATCCGTAGTATTTTTGTCTCCTGATCACGAATCCGGTGTCAGAATTTAGCTATCACGTCATAGGAATTTCCTAACCTCAAAAAACATGTCAAAAATAGCAAAGTTCACGAAAAAGTGCTGGGAAAAATACAAAAAAAAATTTCTCTATCCAATGTTCATTTATATTGTTTTCAAAAATTTTCAAAAAATAACAGATTCGCGCCAATTTAGGTATACCTACGGGAGTTTTCGGGATCACTGATCACGGATCTGAGGACAATTTTGCAAAATTTAAGATGGTGGATCCAAGATGGCCGACTAAATTTTCAAAAAATAACACATTCGCGCCAAATTTGGTACACGGGGGTTTTCGGGGTTGTTGACCACGGATCCGAGGTCAATTTTGCAAAATTCAAGATGGCGAATCCAAGATGGCAACAAATTTTCAAAAAATAACAGATTCGCGCCTAATTTAATATACAGGGGTTTTCGGGGTCGCTGATATCTGATCTCAATTAACCCGTTTTTTGAGGTTAGAAAGAGAACCATCAATTCTGACTGCTGAATCACGTTCGGCGGTGTCTTAACCGTATAAACGAACATTTCAATATAGAAAAAAATTGTTTATATTTTCCCTAGCACCTTTTCGCGAATTAAGGTTAGGAAATTCCTGTGATGTGATAGCTCAATTCTGACACCGGATTCGTGATCACGAGGCAAAAATACTATGGATAACATATGTCGCATGAAGAGAACAGACAACTTTTTTTGTGTGACTGTGTAATCATTGATTTTGAAATT
>NW_019418552.1:10238-13753 GCF_000390285.2 Anoplophora glabripennis | reverse complement strand
TTGACAATTTTCAATTCATCATAATTACTTATTTAAAGATGATTTCAACCTATTACACGCTCGAATCTACAATTCTATAATTATTTTCGAATAGGAGTAGTTTTCACCCCTAAAAAATAAAAAGCTACCCCCGACACATGGTCAACTGTGAAGTAGAGGGTAAGTAGAGCCTAAATCCAAATTTTGGTGCAAATCGATGCTGTTTGGGAAAAATATACAGTAGGTAACGCTGTATTTTACCTAGGACTAAAGCTACGACAACTGACAGCACTGGATTTGGCATAAATTTAACTCACTGCAATATTGGCACTTTCAATTTACATGTAGTGCAAAATAAATTGTAATCGTCCTGTTTGTGGTAGTTATTGTTTTGTATTGTCAAGTCAAGTCGAGTCAAAAATATTTATTGTGCATAGTTACAATGGCAATATACAAACCTATACACAAAAGGACTAGACACAGGTAACTGACGATTAGCCTACCCCTCAGAAAGTCAATTAACTCACACATAATAACAAGTCTACATATTAAAAGCAATATAATTATAAAGTGTTGTTAAAACAACGTAAAAGAACGATATAACTTATAAATATACATACACAACACTCATACATGCCTGTGCAAATACACATACAAATACATAGTATACTCAGACACATTGAAATGTTATATTCCTTAAAATGTATATTATTTAATTAAAATCTAAATAAGATTCGGAAAATGACAAATTATTTTGACATTTGTTTTATGATCTAGAACGAAAAAGGCTTTGGCGTTCTAGAACATAAAAGTATTTTGCAGCTAGGTGATAAAAAAGACTCACTTTGTCAACTGAAAATTTAACGAAAATATCGATTTTTGATCACAGTTTTCGAAAAAGTTGACAAACCGCTTTTTGACACTTAGTGACAGTTCTTGAATAAGTCTATTACCGATTTCAAAACGTATCTCTCGTCCAGACAATCAATAATCAGCGTTTTTGAGACCCTGGCCCACTGCGACGAGCTTATCGACCATTTCGGCTCGCCTACTGTGATCGATAACGTCCAAAGCCGACTAGATATCAACCGTTGTTTCACTTCCAAGCAGTGTCGCCAAAGGCCAACGTACCCGAAGCTTCTTCGTTATTTTAATTTGTTTTTTTTTTCATAAATCGTTAACCTTTCGCCGGTATCACCTCTAGATGGCTATCACTCCGTCTGGTGAGGTTAACAAGCCTCAGGGAAGCTTTTTAAATGTTAATTGTGACGTTCTCTCGTTATCAGATGGTACTCGGCTTCAATGAAAGGCTAGAATGCGACTCAAGACTCAAATTAAAATCGTTAATGGGCAGGGACAAAAAAAACTATTTTTGCGCACTGAGAAAACGTGATTTTTTGTAATTATGAATTGTTTATCGCATTCGCAGTTGAGTTTGTCAAATTGGCGACGTTATACCCTTAAATTTCTCATTTTTCACTGAAGCAGGCCTTCTAAGCGTCGTAGGAGTTTATTTACGTATAGGCCGCGAGATTGTTGTAAAATTGTTTAAAGAAACATAATACAAGACATCTCTCATCTCGTGAGTCAAAAACTTTTATTAGCAAACTTTTCTAACGAGCGTTCAAATAAAAACGTGGTCGAAGTTGGTTCTGACACATTGGACGTAGGGAGTACCTTATAGCGACCAACTTAACCTCATTTCTCAACGAGCTGTATAGCAGCTGTCAGTTTCAATAACGTTAANTTTCAATTTACATGTAGTGCAAAATAAATTGTAATCGTCCTGTTTGTGGTAGTTATTGTTTTGTATTGTCAAGTCAAGTCGAGTCAAAAATATTTATTGTGCATAGTTACAATGGCAATATACAAACCTATACACAAAAGGACTAGACACAGGTAACTGACGATTAGCCTACCCCTCAGAAAGTCAATTAACTCACACATAATAACAAGTCTACATATTAAAAGCAATATAATTATAAAGTGTTGTTAAAACAACGTAAAAGAACGATATAACTTATAAATATACATACACAACACTCATACATGCCTGTGCAAATACACATACAAATACATAGTATACTCAGACACATTGAAATGTTATATTCCTTAAAATGTATATTATTTAATTAAAATCTAAATAAGATTCGGAAAATGACAAATTATTTTGACATTTGTTTTATGATCTAGAACGAAAAAGGCTTTGGCGTTCTAGAACATAAAAGTATTTTGCAGCTAGGTGATAAAAAAGACTCACTTTGTCAACTGAAAATTTAACGAAAATATCGATTTTTGATCACAGTTTTCGAAAAAGTTGACAAACCGCTTTTTGACACTTAGTGACAGTTCTTGAATAAGTCTATTACCGATTTCAAAACGTATCTCTCGTCCAGACAATCAATAATCAGCGTTTTTGAGACCCTGGCCCACTGCGACGAGCTTATCGACCATTTCGGCTCGCCTACTGTGATCGATAACGTCCAAAGCCGACTAGATATCAACCGTTGTTTCACTTCCAAGCAGTGTCGCCAAAGGCCAACGTACCCGAAGCTTCTTCGTTATTTTAATTTGTTTTTTTTTTCATAAATCGTTAACCTTTCGCCGGTATCACCTCTAGATGGCTATCACTCCGTCTGGTGAGGTTAACAAGCCTCAGGGAAGCTTTTTAAATGTTAATTGTGACGTTCTCTCGTTATCAGATGGTACTCGGCTTCAATGAAAGGCTAGAATGCGACTCAAGACTCAAATTAAAATCGTTAATGGGCAGGGACAAAAAAAACTATTTTTGCGCACTGAGAAAACGTGATTTTTTGTAATTATGAATTGTTTATCGCATTCGCAGTTGAGTTTGTCAAATTGGCGACGTTATACCCTTAAATTTCTCATTTTTCACTGAAGCAGGCCTTCTAAACGTCGTAGGAGTTTATTTACGTATAGGCCAAGCAAATAAAATTTTTACTCGAAAAAAGTCCTCTCCGCGAGATTGTTGTAAAATTGTCTAAAGAAACATAATACAAGACATCTCTCATCTCGTGAGTCAAAAACTTTTATTAGCTAACTTTTCTAACGAGCGTTCAAATAAAAACGTGGTCGAAGTTGGCTCTGACACATTGAACGTAGGGAGTAGCTTATAGCGACCAATTTAACCTCATTTCTCAACGAGCTGTATAGCAGCTGTCAGTTTCAATAACGTTAATGACTATATAACTTTATTTTAAAGAATAATCGTGATAACAATAACAAACAATTAAAGGAGCTGCGGAAAGTGTCCCCCTCCTTGTTATAACAATAAATTAAAGCAGCTGCTGAAAGTGTCCCCCTCCTTGTTCCAAGCACTTTTCACACCTGTTCCTCAAAGAATTAAAGACATTTTCTAAGATGCTCGGGGTATTGTTAATTTCACGAATCTTGTCTATAAGTCGAGCCTGCAGATGGTTTAAATCAGGAATAGGCAGTTCAAAAATAGTGTTTTTAAGGTAAGGCCACAAAAAGAAATCACACGGCGTAATATCACATGACCTCGGTGGAAATTC
>NW_019418552.1:0-7237 GCF_000390285.2 Anoplophora glabripennis | reverse complement strand
AATTTCAAGAAGTTAAAATTGTAATTTTATCGACCGCATTATTATTTTTAATATTTTTTAATTTTGAGAATTTTGCAATAAATTCAAATGCTTTTTATTCTTTTTTAAATCTTTTAACAATAAATAATAATTTGAAAATAATTTGTGACTTTTTACTTTAATTTTACATTTAAATCGTAATTAAATAGCTAACAAAATATTGAAAAAATAAGTTTACTTTGGCTTAATATGTAAAAAAATAACTTTTTAAATGAACGGTAGCTTCATTTACTTATTTAATAATAGTAAAATAATTCCGAAATTGAAATTTTAATTAATATTTCGTTTAACAACAATTTTTGTGACATTTTTGTAAATTAAAAAAAAAAATCAGTAGAAAAAAGATGCATTTTTTCTGGGGTTCAGTGCTATTCTACGAATTCGTAAATATGCCCATTGTTATTTTTATTCCGATATTTATTTTTAGTTATCTTTTCTGGTCATCCTTTGTAGTAAATAATTTTACTCCCTACAAGCTGTCTGTGAATCATTTTTCGCTAAAATTGATGGTTTTCCCTGCAAAGCGAAAAAACTGTTTTCCTCACTTATTTGTTTAAATAGAAAAGTTAGCTAATAAAATTTTTTGAATCACGAGATGAGGGATGTCTTGTATAATGTTCCTTTAGACAATTTTACAATAATCTCGCGGATAGGACTTTTATCGAGTTTCTCTTTTATTTTCGCTAATTTTCCTGGTGAAGTAATGCCCAACTACAGACGTGTCCAGTCAGTCAACAAACACGAATTCGACACCCGCAGATAACCCACTTATCTGGAGGGTCATCATCAGCTGTCCAAACGCAGCGCTGACTTCCTTTATCAGCTCGAGAGGAAGGAAACCGTTGGTCGGGGCACTTCCGGTCATATTCTACGCTAAGTGCGTTCGTGACGAGGCACAGCCAAACGCTGCACTTACAGGGTGGTCCGCGTAAGCTCAAGGCTTTGTTTTCGACTCAAGAAAACAACTTGTTAAAAAGTGCCTTGAATATAGTGTTAAGTTCACGTAAATTAATAATTCTACACTGAGAAAACGCAACTATGTACTTTCTAACGCTTGTTTTTTATTTATGGTAGTTATTTCGCCCTGTAAGTGTCCTAGTATGCCGGATTATCATAAGCTAAAGGTCGCTGCAAACATGTGTCTTACACATGCTGTACTGTTATGGTTATATTTACTTTTAAGATCTGTATGTGTGGTAAACCATTTACTATATTTAGCCGGCCGCTGCGAGCCACTCAAGCCGGGATTTTTACTCATTACAATTTAAAATATGACGTGTTTTTGTTTCCGATACCAGCTGTTAATCAATTTAAAGAGATTTAAAAGTTCATATAATTCATATTGCTACTACAATCAGTGACTCACGTCCATTCATATAAATTGACTGGATGTGTTTACATTTTGAGCCAGAATCAATCGATTGCAATGTTATATTTTTAGGGTCTTACTTGTAACGTGTGATTGGGTTTGCGATTCATTTTAAAACCCAACGGAAGTGACAAAATGAGATAAAACTACGAATACCCTGATTCAACTGTTTATTTTTAGTATTTACTTTTTAATTCCGGAAAATATAACATAATCGGTGTCATATCTAACTTTAAACAAACCGTAAGCCTTCGGCGTATCATGGCTATAAAAAATGACACATGTCTGTGTTGTGGTTACGGAATATTATAGTTATTTACACCATAAATAAGGTAAGTATTATTTACCAGTCGAAGACGATTTTGCGTCCGAGCGGAGCGAGGGCTGGCAATAGAGTCTGAGACTGGTACATTTTACTTAACTGCTGAGTGGTATATAACATTTTATGTGTTTCCACAGTTCTTTATGGTTCATGAAATAAAGATTAGGTTTTATTTTTTGACATTTCTTAATTCATTGTGACATTATTCAAAATCTTGCAAAGTCGTCTTGGTTGTTTGGGTTTTGTCGTTTCCAAGCAAAGCTACATAAAAGTTGGTAATATTTTACGCTTGTTTATGCGCTATCAAGCAGGTAGATGTTACAACCAACCAGTCGGCAAGAATACTCTTTCTATGATTCCTAATAAGATTGCACAGTTTTTTAAAACTAGAACATCCTGAAACATATACAGGCCATTCGTTCCGAAGAACATCGGCAACGCTACTGGCTAATACAGGAGTTGATGTATTCGCAATCAAGAGACATGGTGGATGGAAATCAGCCGCAATTGCAGAAAGTGGCAGTTAGTAAAAGCGAGGGGAATAATTATCCAGATTTTATAAATGTTACTAAATGTAATAACTGTACAATTACTATAAATATTCATTCATAATAATTAATAAAACGTAATGTTCATCAAATATTTGTACAGTATGCCATGTACTTGGAGCTGCTACAGTTTATTGTACTGATTTTTATACGGGGTGTCCTACAAATACTTACTCGATGATTCTAGCCTTGAAAATTGTAGAATATCAATTTTTATTCCAAAAACATTTGATTATGCGGATCTTAGACTAATTTTTTTATATTGACATCGTCTTTTGTTGTTGCAGCACGCCAACGCAGTCAAAGCGCAGGCGCAAGAGTACGTGGAGAAGAAGCAGGCCAAGAAGATCATGCTTAGGTCAATCACTGGGTCTCTAGCCACAGCTCAGGCCCTGGTCAGGATTCCAGATGTCAAATACTTCAACACCGCCAAACCGGGCACATTTTTTGCTAGGTGAGCCCTTTTCCCGCACCATGACTTAAATTTTTCTCAAAATGTGATCGGGTTTTGACGTTTTTCTTTATTTTCCAGAGATAACGTTAGCAATTTCATTAATTGGTGCCGATACTCCTTGGAGATCATCGAATGTCTTCTGTTCGAGACCGACGACTTGATTATGAGAAAGAACGAGAAACACGTCGTCCTCTGCCTGTTGGAGGTGGCCAGGAGGGGGGCAAAGTAAGCTCTTTCATTTAAAATTGACCACAAAAACTACGTAAAAAATTGTTCCCTAGGTTCGGCATGCTGGCTCCTATGCTGGTACAGATGGAGAGACAGATAGACAGGGAAATAGCGGCTGATCAGAAGAAACTGGGCGTAAATGACGGACTAGAGAACCAGAACGGCCTAGACGATGACAGTGACAGCGATATTGAAGACGAAGAAACGGTGCTCATGTACGGGCCCGTACCTCAGATCGTCACCAACGACCTAAAGAGCTTGGACGAAATGGTAAGTGATTTTCCGATTTAAAGGTTCAGTAAAGAATGAAATTTTCTTGCGATCTCAAAGCGGTGTACCCCAAAGTTCCATCCTTGGACCACTTTTGTTAAATATTTATGTACTTGTTTACAAAATAGCAAGGTCCACTTTTATGAACACTCAGAATTATTTTTCACTCGAATCAAAAGAAGTAAATCTTTCTAAAATTGCCTTAAATGTTATTAGTCGTTTGATTGAATTGTCTGTCAAACACCACCTTGACATCAATGGAACAAAATCTGTAGTGATATTCGGTAAACATAGAAAAAGAGTTTAATGTTAATAGTGAGGCCGAGAATTTACAGTGTACCAAGTAAACTTTAGACGCAGACTTGCGTTTCAAAAAACACGTTAACAAAAGCTCTACTGAAAAGTTACAAAACTCTTGGTTAAGGTTCATTTATGGCTTCAAGAAGTTTATTATAAACTTTCAAAGTATAACGAACGTTCGGTTGAGACCGCTGGACGCAGGAATGGTTCAATCGGACATATTCACGTGTCGTTGTGTAGGTTGGACGTTTCTCCGTCGAATAGAGGAAATGAACGTGAAAATTAAGTTTTCTAAAACACTAGGGTTTGCGTGTAAGACAGGCTGATCGATATATGATTTTCAAATGCAAAATTTAACAATGACGTAATAAATTGGGGTGAATACAGCGTTTTCGGTAGTTTTCAGAGTTGTTTTGTGATTCTTTTTTTCGTTTTATCGATTTCGAGCTACAAGGGGACTATTAATTTTTGGATATTTTCACTATTTCATGAAAACTACGTTCATTTCCAATGTGGCAAAAGTTAGTGGTGATTTCTACACAGGCAGTCCCAGTAGGAATCGATATCTCGGAAGGCACTGATCCGATAAATCTGAAAATTTGGCAACCCAGCAAAGGCAGTAAGGCCAACACAGCTAAAATATTTAGAACTTTATGGTACTTCCGGTTATATCGGATGTCAACATTAATTTTCTTATTTTAAATGGGACACCCTATATATTATTGCATTTTCGGATTCTATCTGAAATTTGAGGGTCACTTTATTAAATATTCCCTATACCTAGGAGTTATAGATTTTGAGATATTAATTTTTAAAGAAAAAATTTGACAGATGCAAGTGCTAGTAATTTTTTTTAGGAGCGTGATATCAAGCGGGTTTTTGGTACCTGTAAAGGGCATAGGTGACACTAAATTATGGTATACCAACAAATTAAAACATTTAATACTAGGTGGTTCATTTTTGCTGTTACATTTTGATAAACTCAAACAGCTATAACTTAAATGGAACACCTTGTATTTTTTTACTCTGTCGTATGCAGATTGAAATTTCCTTTCAAGTCATATAAACATTGTTAGGGTTGCCGTTAGTACTTTTAGAGATATCCGCAATTTTCTATTTTTTGGACAGTTTTTCTCGTATCAGACTCGTTATCAAATTGGCCATGACCAGAAACACTCCAAAAACAATTAAAATAACAACATTTGTCAAGTTTATTGTCAAATTATTGTTGCGTTTGTAATAGTTTTGCCGAAAATTTAATTAAAGATGCCTTAAAGATCGTTCGAAGTATACTAATGAGGATTATTTTAATTTGTTTGTTATTTATGGAAAATGTGAAAGTAATTTCAAGAACATGTAGAGAATATTTTTATATTTTTCATTTCTTTCGCCATAAAACTTTAAGGCCTATAATTTTTTGCAGAAGAAAAGTAAAGAAAGGTTATACTATGTAAATATCCCTGTTGTACATGGTACGACCTCTTATTTCATACTTACCTTGCCGAGTTTGATCAGTTCGCGAATTTAATGTAAAAGTAAATAGTTTTGATAATTTTACAAGCTGTATAAACATTACAAACCTTTTAAGGTATCGTAAACAAAGGATTTTTTAATGCTGTAATCACCTCGATAAATATTGACGCAAATTTAAATTAACAGATAACACGGAATTATCGGAGTTTACTTTTTCTAGTCACTTTTCTAAATATAAGAATTATTTCTTCCAAATTACGACATTTTTTTTTTTAATTAATCACAAATTACCATTTTTAAACGCGCGCCCCTGCAATTCGTGTGAATTACTTGCAGTAAACCCACAAGTCGTCCCCAAGAGTACAACTTGACAATCTCAGGGCCCGATGAAGCATAAAGAGGCAATTTGCGTGATATTTCAATTTGCTTATGATCGCTCCCAAGCCTTTCCATAGCATTTTGCAACGAGTCGAGTGAAGTCGAGTCGAAAATGAGAACAAAACGCGCTACCTTTACTCTTACCGCGTTTAGTAACCTTACCTTAAAGCTCCCCAGACCGCGAAACGCTCCTCCGACAAATTAACTTATTGCTTCTAATGTCACAACGATTTGCAGCGGCAATTTGTAATAATTGTCAACACGGCGAAATGTCAGCAGAGAAAATGTTGCGCACTACGGGTTTTCTAAAGGCTTTGGCCTCGTTGTTTTTTTTTTCGAAGCGATGGGAGGCCGTTTATATCTAAACAAAACGTCTGAATTTGGTTAGAACACGGGAAAATGCTTCAACAAAGTAAAAAAAATGGTCACTTGACAATATTTACAAGTAACTCTACTGTTTTATTGGCAATAGTCGTAATAGTCCAGGAAAATAAGGAAAAAATGAGCGAACTTCTTTACTCTGAGGTTTTTTCCGCCTTTTTATGTCCAACTTTCCTGGACTATAATGCAATTAATGTCTGTGAAGGTTCTGACAATTAATAGATAGTAAAACTACAATAGCAGCATATAAAGCACCTGTTTACTAGTTTTATAACGGTTCCCAGCGGAGACAGTTCCAACAGTGAATGTACAGGGCGTTAAAGAAAAGTGTAAGCAGAGTACCAAGAGATAAGAGGGTGGGATGTTATCATGCATTTAAAATCGCTGTCTTGCGTTATCTAGTGTTAAAAGGGAGGGTTTTCTATTACTTTATCTAAAATTATCTCTTCTTCTTCGGGTATGGTCTTCCAGAATCCATAGGGCTGTTACCAAACATTCCATCCTCTTGGGACTGCTCGATGAAGTACGGTGAGAAAAAGGAACTGGATGCTTAGGATACAAGTTTTAACATTTATACGAGCTTCAACACCATTACCATTAGCACGACCCTGCACAAAAGGATTGCCTGTCATGGCACAATTTCTGTATTATTAAACGACTTTACAACACAAGCAAATAATAAAAATTTAAGTAAAGGTTAAAAAGTTAAGACTGATCTTAGGCGAGCGGTTCACCCCTAATAAAAAGGCATGAAGCGACTAAATTTTTAAAACAAAAACCTACAGCATGAAACGTTTTTATTTTATAAAGTTTATTTTTCTGATAATTTACATATTTTTTTATAATTTTCGGCGTGGTCAGTCAATTGTTATATACAAAAAAGTTAAAAAAAAATATATTCGCCGAATGGCTTTGAAAATAATAAAATGGACCAAAATAAACACTTTTTGTTCTTTGACAAAAATTCGAAAAATGCTTCGTTTCCAAGATATTTACAATTTAATGTGAAAAAACTGATGAAATCGACAAACTTGCGGAATTTTTTTCTCAAAAACTACTGAGCAGATTTTAATTCTAAATAAAGCATAATAATCGGCAGATTTTCTACTTTAAGATCTGTTTTTTTTGGTATGGGGGTCAATCATTTTATTGAAGGTCTAAAGCGAGTAAAAAAAAGTATTTTAAAGAAAATTATGATAACACTTCAAATTTAAATTTCCTTTTTACAATATCTTGGACTAGATTATATTTACAATGAACATAATTATGATTTTTTTAAATCGATATATGTTAACAGTACAAATGTTCAAAAGATCATTTTGTTTAGTTTTGTAGCCGGAGTAAGGTTTTTGCAAGTAATTGGTTAAATTTAAATATTCTATTGTTGGTTTTATAGATGGCTAAAATTGACTTGAAAATTATACCAAAACTAAACTAAATAAGATTTTTAAATCGTAAAATTAACCTAATAATAA
>NW_019418551.1:5730-13237 GCF_000390285.2 Anoplophora glabripennis | reverse complement strand
TTTGGCATTTCCATCTAACAGAGATTATTACAACATGCTGGAGGAGATGATGCGACGGAGAAAATTGCCTCAAGAAAGCTATACAAAATACTTCTTTGAAAAGCTTGCACTCCTCAACCAATGTCAAATTCACGGTGCTAATGCCGTCTCTTGTATAATCGGTGGACTGAGTGAATATAATGTGAAGATTTCCGCTCGGGCTGGTAACTATAGCGACCCTAATGCGCTTTACGGGTATCTTAGGACTTTGAACGACACAAACAGAGACGCCGATCGTAAGGAGTCGAACATGCTGCAGGGGATGAGAGGCAGAAATACACGGAAACGACATCAGGTGGAACATAAATGTTACTCATGCGGGGAACATGCACACTTGGCAGCAACCTGTTCGAGAAACAAACCGTACAGAATCCCAAGGTGCAATTTTTGTCAACGGACAAGACATACGGAAGAAAGATGTTTCTCAAAATCCAAGCCAGCGGCCGCTAGTACCGGGAATGTTGCATGAGTAGAAACTACTACTACCGATCCAAATGCAAAATATTTTAAAGATATTACGATCAACGACGTACCCTCCCAGGCCTACGTGGATTTGGAGAGTTCTTGTAATATAATTAAGTTGGACCAGGCCGAGCGATTAAAATTCCAATATGATATGCAAAAGCGGATGATATTACAGGGTTATGGCGGAGGAAAGGTTGAAACGCTGTGTATCGGTAGATGTCGTATAAAGATAGATGACGTAGAATTGAAAACGACGGTCAACGTCGTCCCAAATTTTTGCCAGGACGTTCCCGTACTTATAGGGCATCCATTCACAGAGCAAGATGGAATAGTAATAGTGAAGAATAACGAATCCATTCGCTTCAGTAAACAGCCTCTAACNTATCAGTTATACGTTGGGTGCGGACACAATAAAATACACACTTTGTCAATTACGAGTTTACTGCGATCTGGCTACTAGATTTTCTTACAGCTGTTTTTATACAGGTTTTATCTTTTTGTTAAATAAGCATAATATTCTACGTAGCATCTTAGTGGTGACATTCATCGGTCCTTCTTTTGGAGGTTTTCGGAGTAGGTTGGGACATCGGTGTCTGCATTTGATGTGGACAGCAATAATGATGACTCCCAAGCATAATACTATGATAATGATGAAAAGCCAAAGGTTAATTGAACTCATAGGATCAGCGGGTTCCACACTGAATCCGTCCATTTTGGCTTCTTCCACTAATTTTGATAATGAATGAATATGGTCGAAGTCGATTTCTTTCAAATGTAGGGGTGTGTTTTTATTTATTGTAATATTCCATAGCTGTGGAATTTCAATTTTTGGTAATTGGAAAATTGGCAGCTGGATCTCAGTTTTAGTAGCTGAGAATCGTTGATTGGCTACGATTATACTACAGCCTGTGGTTAGTCGCAGGACTGACGGTTGATTAATTGTTAAGATTCCTTTCTGACAATTTTGAATTTGGATAGTGCCAACAGGGATGACTAGCACATGGTTTTCCTCTAACATTGTCGCTACGGGTTTGGTCATTGCGACATGGTGAGCTTGACAGTTCTCGTGGTTAGCGTTGGACAATAGTTGGACTAGGCAGCTATCGTCCTTAGGTTGACTGGGTGTGTTGCAGATGTAAACATTCTCGATTTTTGAACATGCCTGGATCGTCGTGATGTATGATTCGGTACTCATTCCGAGGTAAAGGAGTGGTTGGAATAATTGTGAGATTTTGTATAGGAACAGGGATCAAATGGTAGAAGGAATAAATGTCTGCTGTTAAGATTGGCATACTGATTACAAAAATAATTAATTCGTCTTTAAAATGTACTGAAGTGCCTAAATATGAATAGTAATTTTGGAAATGATTTAGCTCTAGGATATTTTGACTGCTATAAAGTTCTTTTGCTACTTCTAGTATGTGCATTAGATTATTTTTTAGTAAAATTGAATTATGCACAAGATTNAGGCAACATGGAACTGGAGTTAAGAGGTACAGATTACACTGGTGATGCATACGTGGAGGCAAGTATACGGGCAGAAGAAGGACTGGAATACTGCATCCCAGGTATTATTCTAAGGATCTCGAAAGAACAGCCTGTATTTATTCTCGTAATTAACCTGTCCGATAAGGAATTATTTTTCAAGAGGATGCTGTTAATAAGAGCGTGGCCATGCAAAGAATCATGTGGTAATAACACAACGCAAGTTATGCGAGTGGTTGCACGGGAACAACCGCCGATAGATGTCGAGATGCTAACAGTAGGCCCGATCACCAATAAAGAAAAGGAAAAACTTGCTACATTATTAGATGATTTCAAGGGCTGTTTTTCCAGTGACATTCATGGTCTGGGATGTGCTAAATCAGTAGAAATGAGCATTCGATTGAAGGAAGATCGAGTTATCACCTACAGACCCTACAGAATGGCGGAAAAGGAAAAGGAGATAGTGAATCAGATGATTGGAGAATTGCTTCACAATGAAATTATAAGGGAATCAGGTTCACCATATGCTTCTCCGATTGTGCTAGTAAAAAAGAAAAACGGTGAGCCACGTATGTGCATTGACTACAGAAAACTAAACTCGCTGACTATAAAAGATCATTATCCTTTACCAAGAATCGACGACCAACTCGATCGTCTACAGGGCAGTGCATATTACACCAGCTTAGACATGAGGTCTGGCTATTACAAAATACCAATGGAAGAAAAATCAAAACCACTGACAGCATTCGTTACCTCCCGGGGCCAATATGAATTTAATAGAATGCCATTTGGTCTTAGCAATGCCCCCAGTGTATTCCAAAAGGTTAATTAATAAGGTCTTAGCCCCAGCACAGCACATGGCAGCGATATACTTAGACGACATCTTAATTTACTCCAACAGCGTCGAAGATGGCTTGAAAAATTTAAAATTGGTTCTTGAACTCCTACAAGATGAAGGGCTTACACTAAACCCCGAAAAGTGTTCCTTTCTAATGACATTGATTACTTATCTGGGGTATGAGATCTCCCAAGGTGAGGTTAGGCCAGGTGAAGCAAAGACGAAGGCGGTCAATGAGTTCCCGGAACCGAAGACAGTACATCAAGTCAGACAGTTCCTGGGCCTAACAGGGTATTTTAGACACTTCATTAAGAATTATGCGTTGATAGCCAAACCCTTAACTAGTCTCATGCGAAAGAATGAAGCATGGCACTGGACTGATAAAGAAAGTTTAGCCTTCAAACAATTACAATCCTTGCTGGTGCGACGACCTACTCTATGTTTGTACAACCCCGAAGCTGGAACAGAATTACATACCGACGCTAGCAAGCATGGTGTAGCGGGAATATTACTGCAGTACCATACCGACGGTCGACTGCACCCCATCAGCTACTACTGCCGGCAAACCCGAGGCAGTGAAGAAAAGTATCACTCGTATGAATTAGAGACCTTAGCCGTTGTAGAGAGCGTCCGCAAGTTTAGGGTATATCTAATCGGTGTAGAATTTACAGTAGTAACTGACTGTAACGCCCTTAAATCGACAAGCTATAAAAAGGACCTCATATCCAGAATTGCAAGATGGTGGTTGGAGTTGCAAGAATACTCTTTCACAGTTACTTACAAGTAAAAAATTAACGCCACCATTTTGTGGTCCCATGGTGGTCAAGTCCGTCCTACCAAATGACAGGTATAAGGTGGTTGACATGGAAGCATCGTGGAGAAGTGACAGGGCAAAATATGAAAACGTAGTCGCCGTCGATCGTATGAAACCATGGATTCAGCCAGGGGGCTGTCCGATGCAACGACTGATGAGAGTGATGGAGATGGTGATGTAGTGCTGTCTGATCCATCTGCTGAATCCAACGAAAGTGACGAGTGCCTCGAGGCGAGGCACATGCAGGATGGCCGATTGTAACAAAGAGGTTGGCCGTTGGTTATGTAAGCTGACCGTTGGAGTAGACTGAGCGGGGAGTACGTGATTGGGAGGCGTCAGTCTATCACGTTTGGAGACACGAAACGGTGGCCTCTGCGTTAGCTGTTTTCAAAAAGTGTATTAGTTGTTATTTGGTGTTAATTGTTATTTCTCTGGATAGGTTCGTTTTGGATATTATTGTAGTTTGGTGGTGGTTATTTTGTTAGTTGGGTGAGTACATTTTTATCAGTTGTAAGATTTACGATGGGCCGATAATCTTCTGTAGATTGAATTATCGATATTAAGAATGATCTTCGCCCAATATTATTTATGTATTAAGTGGGTTAAATGTCCCGATATTATTTATGTATTGAGTGGGTTAAATGTCCCGATATTATTTATGTATTAAGTGGGTTAAATGTCCCGATATTATTTATGTATTGAGTGGGTTAAATGTCACGATATTATTTATGTATTTAGTGGGTTAAATGTCCCGATATTATTTATGTATTGAGTGGGTTAAATGTCCCGATATTGTTGAAGTAGGTTAAATGTCCTGATATTGTTGTTAAGGGCCTCTCCCTATGCATCTATTGTAAGCCTGAGGGGTTCAAGGTCCCAATGTTTATTTTCCTACTGGGTCATGCAAACTTTTCTGCATATTCATTTCTCGCTGAGTATCCTGTCGGGTCGAACATCACTTATGATTCACACGTCTTTGTTGGGACTCTGAAACCTGGCTCGTCATACCATCACATTTTGTATTCTGCTCATTGAAGATCTGATCCGTTGTAAAATAATTGTAATATTCTTGTATTTCTCAATAAACTTGAAAAAAAATCTCCCCTGACTTTGTTATTTCTTACATGTCAGAAGTGGGATGCTCTCGCGCCCAAGTGGTGGTAAATGAGCAGGATATGCATGTACGGGATGTCAAAATTGATGAAGAAAACAATTTTAGGTGTTTCGTTGATAGGTGGATAGGAGTTGTAATGGGGCGGGACAGTACTAGAAGCAAAGGGCGCAAGCATCGCTCTAGCTCTTCGGAGAGCAATTCATCAAGGTCGGCAACACCTAGAAGGAGGAAACATAAGGGCAGCAAGTATTCTAAGCGTTGCAGCCACAGCAACCACAGGTCCAATGATAGGGAGACTTCAATAGATAGATTAAGTAACGTGATGATGCACTTCGTAAATTCTCTACCAACAGCTACGACGAATGAATCAACCTGAGGTAACATTATACCTGAATTTTATCATGAGGATAGTCAGCAGGATATCCAAGTGTGGTTGGCGAAAGTGGATGAATTGAGAGAGATATACCACTGGAGTGAAACTACAACTATATGTTTTGCCTGTGGTAAACTGAAGGGCTTGGCCGCTACCTGGTATAAGAGTTTGCCGAGCGTCCGATATACCTGGGAAGAATGGAAGCTAAAGCTATCTTTGGCATTTCCATCTAACAGAGATTATTACAACATGCTGGAGGAGATGATGCGACGGAGAAAATTGCCTCAAGAAAGCTATACAAAATACTTCTTTGAAAAGCTTGCACTCCTCAACCAATGTCAAATTCACGGTGCTAATGCCGTCTCTTGTATAATCGGTGGACTGAGTGAATATAATGTGAAGATTTCCGCTCGGGCTGGTAACTATAGCGACCCTAATGCGCTTTACGGGTATCTTAGGACTTTGAACGACACAAACAGAGACGCCGATCGTAAGGACTCGAATATGCTGCAGGGGAGGAGAGGCAGAAATACACGGAAACGACATCAGGTGGAACATAAATGTTATTCATGCGGGGAACAGGGACACTTGGCAGCAACCTGTCCGAGGAACAAATCGTACAGAATCCCAAGGTGCAATTTTTGTCAACGGACAGGACATACGGAAGAAAGATGTTTCTCAAAATCCAAGCCAACGGCCGCTAGTGCCGGGAATGTTGCATGACTAGAAACTACTACTGCCGATCCAAATGCAAAATATTTTAAAGATGCTACGATCAACGACGTACCCTCCCAGGCCTACGTGGATTTGGGGAGTTCTTGTAATATAATTAAGTTGGACCAGGCCGAGCGATTAAAACTCCAATATGATACGCAAAAGCGGATGATATTACAGGGTTATGGCGGAGGAAAGGTTGAAACGCTGGGTGTCAGTAGATGTCGTATAAAGATAGATGACGTAGAATTGAAAACGACGGTCAACGTCGTCCCAAATTTTTGTCAGGACGTTCCCGTACTTATAGGGCATCCATTCACAGAGCAAGATGGAATAGTAATAGTGAAGAATAACGAATCCATTCGCTTCAGTAAACAGCCTCTAACTTCTAGTGATGAACCGAGTGATGAACTGAATCGGAAAATAGAATTGTGGGTAAAAAGAGATGTAACGATACCCGTCAGTCACATAGGCAACATGGAACTGGAGTTAAGAGGTACAGATTACACTGGTGATGCATACGTGGAGGCAAGTATACGGGCAGAAGAAGGACTGGAATACTGCATCCCAGGTATTATTCTAAGGATCTCGAAAGAACAGCCTGTATTTATTCTCGTAATTAACCTGTCCGATAAGGAATTATTTTTCAAGAGGATGCTGTTAATAAGAGCGTGGCCATGCAAAGAATCATGTGGTAATAACACAACGCAAGTTATGCGAGTGGTTGCACGGGAACAACCGCCGATAGATGTCGAGATGCTAACAGTAGGCCCGATCACCAATAAAGAAAAGGAAAAACTTGCTACATTATTAGATGATTTCAAGGGCTGTTTTTCCAGTGACATTCATGGTCTGGGATGTGCTAAATCAGTAGAAATGAGCATTCGATTGAAGGAAGATCGAGTTATCACCTACAGACCCTACAGAATGGCGGAAAAGGAAAAGGAGATAGTGAATCAGATGATTGGAGAATTGCTTCACAATGAAATTATAAGGGAATCAGGTTCACCATATGCTTCTCCGATTGTGCTAGTAAAAAAGAAAAACGGTGAGCCACGTATGTGCATTGACTACAGAAAACTAAACTCGCTGACTATAAAAGATCCTTTACCAAGAATCGACGACCAACTCGATCGTCTACAGGGCAGTGCATATTACACCAGCTTAGACATGAGGTCTGGCTATTACCAAATACCAATGGAAGAAAAATCAAAACCATTGACAGCATTCGTTACCTCCCGGGGCCAATATGAATTTAACAGAATGCCATTTGGTCTTAGCAATGCCAGTGTATTCCAAAGGTTAATTAATAAGGTCTTAGCCCCAGCACAGCACATGGCAGCGATATACTTAGACGACATCTTAATTTACTCCAACAGCGTCGAAGATGGCTTGAAAAATTTAAAATTGGTTCTTGAACTCCTACAAGATGAAGGGCTTACACTAAACCCCGAAAAGTGTTCCTTTCTAATGACATTGATTACTTATCTGGGGTATGAGATCTCCCAAGGTGAGGTTAGGCCAGGTGAAGCAAAGACGAAGGCGGTCAATGAGTTCCCGGAACCGAAGACAGTACATCAAGTCAGACAGTTCCTGGGCCTAACAGGGTATTTTAGACACTTCATTAAGAATTATGCGTTGATAGCCAAACCCTTAACTAGTCTC
>NW_019418551.1:0-4244 GCF_000390285.2 Anoplophora glabripennis | reverse complement strand
ATTGTAACAAAGAGGTTGGCCGTTGGTTATGTAAGCTGACCGTTGGAGTAGACTGAGCGGGGAGTACGTGATTGGGAGGCGTCAGTCTATCACGTTTGGAGACACGAAACGGTCGCCTCTGCGTTAGCTGTTTTCAAAAAGTGTATTAGTTGTTATTTGGTGTTAATTGTTATTCCTCTGAATAGGTTCGTTTGGATATTATTGTAGTTTGGTGGTGGTTATTTTGTTAGTTGGGTGAGTACATTTTTATCAGTTGTAAGATTTACGTTGGGCCGATAATCTTCTGTAGTTTGAATTATCGATGTTAAGAATGATCTTCGCCCGATATTATTTATGTATTTAGTGGGTTAAATGTCCCGATATTATTTATGTATTGAGTGGGTTAAATGTCCCGATATTGTTGAAGTAGGTTAAATGTCCTAATATTGTTGTTAAGGGCCTCTCCCTATGCATCTATTGTAAGCCTGAGGGGTTCAAGGTCCCAATGTTTATTTTCATACTGGGTCATGCAAACTTTTCTGCATATTCATGCCTCGCTGAGTATCCTGTCGGGTCGAACATCACTTATGATTCACACGTCTTTGTTGGGACTCTGAAACCTGACTCGTCATACCATCACATTTTGTATTCTGCTCATTGAAGATCTGATCCGTTGTAGAATAATTGTAATATTCTTGTATTTCTCAATAAACTTGAAAAAAAAATCTCCCCTGACTTTGTTATTTCTTACAAAAGAAATCTAAATAAAAAATTTAGATAAATATGGAACCAATACACTGAAGATGAATTTTTCCAAACAAAACGTCTGAATCTGGTTCGGGCTGATGCAGTACAGTATTGGGGGTCATGAAGGCTTGCAAAAAATGTAATAAAATTTCCAGGTCGTATTTAAAAAAATTAAGTTGATGATGGTCCTGGAGAGACGAAACGGTACATATAAAAATTGATTATGCCAATCGATAGAGGGCAAAAAGTGGCCATGATAAAGTATTCTTCTTTTTTCAATATCACCTCAAATAAGGCTGAAATTAAACAAAAACGTATTTCCAAAATTTCAGTTTTTTTTAAATATTTCGAAAACCAATTATGTTAGCCTTGATTTTTTAGAGGCATAATGTTGGTCCCCTGATTACGCAACTTTGCCCCCATTTAAGCTACTTCGTACCTCTTACCGTTTCTGAGATCTCTGTAGTGAGAAGCGAATTTGTAACAGCCTGTACATGATTAGTCTGAACCCCCACCGAAAAGATGCGCTGTATTTCTTTCTGCATGAAGTTATAATCGATTATATTTTAAGGAAGAGATTTACGTGAAGTGACGGCATCTGTTAGAGCCTGTGACTTTAATAACGGGATCGGCACGTCTGACAAGATTTATTGGGTATGTTCAATTTCTGACTTAGAGGGAATGAAACAGCAATGTGTTCATAATTTGTTGATAGTTAATCTTGAAACATGGTTTTCCGATTATTTTAGAAGAAACCTTCAGTTGGTTGGGGCTTGATAAACGATGCGCACTAATCGTTACAGATTGTCGTAATTAATCGAAATAGTTATCTGTACACAAATTACAAGATATACAAGTTGTCTAGACTAAATGAGCCATATATAATTTCGCAATCCCTGCTAAACAGCTATCCATAATAGTTTGTTACTAGTTCGAAAGTTTCAAACTAATTATTGTGTACGTAATATATTTATGTGTAAAAAATTATACGACCTATATTAAAGTATTATATGTAAATTATGAGAGCAGAGATAAAATTAAAGATATATTTTTTACTGCAATATTATATCATACTGCGATATTATACAGGGTGTTACGAAATTCGCGGACACGGACTCTGGGATCATGTTAAGCTATATAAGGTCATAAAACAATTTCTGTATCATTTTTCAATCAGACCGACATTTTTCGAGATACAGCAGTTTTAAATATCCAAAAATAATAAACATTTTCAATTTTTAATCATTTAATAAATAATTATGGCAAACGAATTCTTCAAAATTTTCACCACCTGCTGGTAAACATGCTTCAGTACATTGTGCTACAGCTCGAACGGAGTTGCGTACCTACCATCTCTGGCGCTATTTGTTGTATTGTTTAAAACAGACAGCTCTATAACAATTAATGACAATTCAGAAAGCATTTATCAATACTTTGACATCGTTAGAGTACAGTAACAGTATCTGTATGCAAAATAACCAATTATTATTCCACAATTATTAGGCCACAATTATTCAAATCGTGAATAGTATGATATGCTGATGGCTCTCGAGCTTCAAATAATCGTGCAGGTGAAGCAGTGCAGTCCATTTGCTTGGCCACCTCGTTCTCCAGACCTAATGCCATGTGATTTTTTATTTTGGGGCTTCTTAAAAACGTTGGTATACAGAACAGCAGTGGCAAATTTGAATGAATTGCAGAACCGCCTATTTCAATCAATACAGCAAATAACACCAGAGGTGAAACACAACTCCATTTGTTTAACACAGACGGTGGAAATTTTGAATAATTGTTGTAGCTCGTTTGTCGTAATTGTTTATCTAATGATGGAAAATTGAAATTTATAAATATATATTTTTATTATTTTTTATATTGATACTGCTATATCTCGAAAAGTACTGGTCTTTCTGAAAAATCATAAAGACACTTTTTTATCACCTTATCTAGCTTAATGTGATCCCACAGTCCGTGTCCGCGAATTTTGTAAAACCCTGTATTATAAGATATTATACTTCCAGTCAATTGTAATAGTTATGCAGGGTATATCGCGCTTGAAAATAACAGCCCTGTATACCAGCCCAGTATGAGTGTATACTTATTTGCTGCACTACGTTTTGGACTCGTCAGGCTGCACCAGCCTGGCGGACCAGACTCAATAAAATTCGGCCTTAAGAGTAAATGATTATTATTAACTGACGAAAATATCTTTCGAAACATAAGCGACTACTATTATACATTCAATATTAACACAGTGATTTTAATAAAATACTAAATAAATATGTATTTATCACAACATGCGTCTATTATAGATGAAACTTAGTAATTGGAAATATTTATATTTCACAATACAGGCAGTATGTAGGAGTAAGTTAACACTTTTTGGTATAAAAACATCTTATTTTTAGCTTTCCGTAAACCTTATGTAGTAAAATGCAAATGTGCGACCTTAGGACACTACGTCTCAAAACTTTACTCAATTTCAATGTATATGTTTTAATAACACCTATAAAATAGTAACCAACGTGTTGAATCAAAAAAACGATTATAAAAAGTTGATGGAATCTAATAAAAAGGACCCCATAACTGATCTCTTTTTAAGGTTGTATTAAGCAAAACCGCAAAAAATCTTATGTAACTTCATGAAATTATGTAATCTTCAATTTTGGAAATTAATCAAAAATTGATTACATAACTTTGATTACTGTCAATGTCTTAAATAATAGGTAGTCTAGCGCTGCCGTTGCTAGATTGTTGATGTTAATGATGAGATATTGATTATTATGATTACATCAGTTATAAAAAATTGTTTTCCAAAGCTCATAAGACTTCAAATAAAGGACTTATGATCAACGAACTCGCCTTGTTTTTCTCAGGGAGAAAGATATGGAGAGAGAAGAGCCATACGGCTTTCCGTAAATAAGACTACAGGCTTTTTTTCGCGAGTGAAGTCGTATGTGTGCAGTATGAGTGAATGAAGAGATTTAAACTACCATATGACAATTAAGATCAAAAGAGATAGAGATAGTAACTATAAGTCAGATATTCACCAATATTCGAATGGAACTCGCTCATTGTAGTCGCTTATCTCGATAAAAATTCATTTTTGGGTCTTGGATCCGTGACAACTTTTAATTAGGACATCTCAAACTATAACATATTTTATTTTCAAACAAATTGACGGGTTGCCGATTTCCATGAACTGCACGCTTGGTCCTTTATAGATCTTTTTAGTTTAGCTTTATACAGGGATGGCCAGAAGTACGGAATAAAATTCCATATCTTATGAATGAGTTAATTTTTTTTAAAACGCCGAAACACGTTAACTGATTTTGATTTTTTCCCATCTTTCGGTTATAGAATAATTAATTTTTTAATTAATAATATGGCATGAGGGGGCTTGTTGAAAAGCTTATAGAAACCCGAATCCAGCGATACCAAATAAATAAGTTTAATTTGTTCAATAACAAGTTTTTTTTTCATTTAGAAATTGAAACAACTAGATAATTTACAAAAATAAA
>NW_019418550.1:0-13234 GCF_000390285.2 Anoplophora glabripennis | reverse complement strand
TAATTTTTTTCTGTCAATAAAGCAGTTATTTAAATTAACAAATATAATAGTCAGGGCGAATTAGTTTTTTTGAAAATCGGGCCTACCTCGCATTTTATGGGCTTAAAATTAAGTAAAAAATACACAGAATAAAAGCCTAAATTTGTGCATTTGCAGAGGTCGAGCATCATACTGTTTTATAACAAAAGAAAAAAAATGCTCTTTTGCAGTTTTTCGCTTATATCTCCGAAAATAAGCCTCTAATTGACATGAAGTATACTTATCGATTTTGTTCCTGAGGAAATTTACTACAAACATAGTTTTTTGCGAAAGCTCGCAATTTTGTATGCACTGCAAAATTAGCGGTCAAAAAAAATGTGCAAAATTTTCAGAATTAAATAAAAAGGACGAATTTCACTGGAATTGAATGAAACAACAGGAAAAGATAATTGTTGGGTTGCTCAACAAATACCCTCAATCCGGACCCCCAGTTTCAAAATGGCGGCCTATTGCAAAATTATAAAGTCGAAAAAGCGAGAACGTATATCTTCTGCCCAAGTCAAGATATCGATATTCGGTAAGAAAGGATCGAAAGGTAATTACATTATCTCGCATCTGTGTAAATTTCAGATTTTTAAGTTGCAAAATAAAAAAGTTATTAACAAAAAAAAACAAAAAACCAGTAACTATGGTTCTCGGCGATTTTTTAATAGACACACTGAAAGAAATGCGTTTTATTCTTTATTAGAATTCTATATACCATTATATGACCATTGTATACTGTATGTGACAGTTAAACAGGTGAATATTGGATATAAAACGCGTATTGCTAGCACAGTTGTATAGTGACTATAAACCTTATTCTTTATTAAATTATTGTATAACTAGTATACAACGTTTTTTATACCCTTTACGAAATAATAGCAATAACTGTTATTAAATTGTTCCATATCGTTATTAGAACATCTAGTACTGGTTATAAGTTTTATAATAATAAATGTATTAAACTGTTGTATACTCTGTATGAGTTAAAAATATATGTCATTAAGTTTTCAGAAATTTTATTGGATAACTGTAATTACAAGCTAAGGTTCTAATGTAAACATACATAAAACATACTTTTAAGCATTAAAAATGATGACAAATCGCTCCCAAAACTGTCCAGTTTATTTTCTTAGCAACGATGCACCCGTATTTTCTTGTATTACATGAGAATTTGCACTATAACTCTTCCACCTTAAGAATGAAGCATCCCCAGAAAGGTTAAGCTTCTTTCATATAATTTTAATTTCCTCTGGTTCTGTTCCTCAATCTTATGTAAAACTTAACATCAGCGATTTCTAATAGGAGCTACAAAATAATAATTTTTAAGATTTAGACAAGATTTACATTTGCAAAAACAAAACAATTAACAAGCCATAAAACAGTTAGATACTTACATAATAATTTTCCATTTCACACTACGCGATATGATCATGTATCCCACAAAACATGTGCATATACTGTCCATTTTCATCAAACTAGACGTGTGTAAGTCGATGCACAGCGGACTGTCGGAAATTTTACGATTGTTGTATTTTCTCTTCTTGAGTAAAGATAATAAAGACGTTGTGGTTGTTTTGTGTGTTTATTTTGACAATGATTGAACATGTATGGACAATAAAAGTGGACTGTATAAGATAGTTGAGTACCGTTCTGCTTCATACATAGCATGCTACTGAAATCTTAGAGAAGGGATGAGCTCGTGCGGCGAACCCTAAATCAGCGGCTGGAATAGCCAGGTATCTTATTGAGTCGGCTCTCGGGTCTTACATATGATTATTATTACAAGACTATGAATATAACTTAACAACGATCATAACCGAGAGGTGACGATCACTTAACCATTATAAGATGCGTTTTACACGTTAAAAACGCTTATATTCAGTATAAGAACGAATAATTCTGTTAATACAATTGTTATATACAAATTCGGATACTGGTCTTTATACAACAAATCTTTCCTACTATACAACTGGAATATAAAATCTATAATACCTAATAATGTATAAGTAATTCATTATAACCTTTATTTCATAGATGCATGAGGTGTATTAAGCACCTTTTAGTTAAACTGATTGAATAATGAGTATGGAGATGATTGCTTTTTTTTATAAAAGTTGTATATTGGTTATAAAAGTTTTAATATGCGCTATACACATTATTCTAGATAAACAGTTTAATAAGCCCATTTCTTTCAGTGCAGATTTCAAACCAATTGCATCAAACAAAAAAAAAACAAGAATTAATTTAATGGATTCGACCAAGAAATGATCAGTTCGTTAAAAACATCGTGATCCACGCGGCTGAGCGTTAGCCATGAGAGGGGAGCACTGTGACGTCATAGTGCCCACGCTGCGCTCGGCTTCTCAAAATTCTTACTTAACAAATGGATTGTGGCACTTGGAAAGCAGTTATCAGGATGTTTTTTTTATAAACCAACTTATTTTTTTCTGCTCTTTCGAATGGTGTAAGCAAAGTCTGTGAAAATAATCGTCAGACGAAAAATAAATTTTTATTGACTTTTCACGTTTTCTTTTGTAATTTCATTACCTATGTTTTAGATATTTTGACAAGTAAGAAAATCTTTTTACGTATTTAAAAATAATAAGTGATTTATTTCTTTGAAGAAAGTGATCAGTACTCTATTTGCCGTACTCAGAAAATTAACAGTTAATGTCTAGAATATTATTGAATGTTACAATATCAACATTAAATGTAAGTACTCCATTTTAAAGTATTTAAAAGAACTGTTACATTCAATTCTACCATTTTTTTTTAATTTTTATAAGAATATCAAGTAAAATAAATATTTAATGTACAATATATTTTAGACCTTAATGAATTTTGCCATTTTGTCACATTCAAATCACGTGCTATAAAACGTAAACCATTAACTTGAACAATTCATCTAAGCCTAAAATATATTATACATTAAATATTTAAGTAATTTAATTTCAATAGGTATTATAAAAATTAAAAAAAGAACTTTCTCAAGCAATACAATTAATAAAATAAAATATAGTAGAATTGAATGTAACAGATCTTTTAAATAGGTAATATAAAATGCAGTACTTACATTTTTAATTAAAAAACATAAAAAAGCTATTTATTAATCGTATTATATCAAACCAAAGAAACATACTGAAAATACAAAACATATTAAAAAATGTATATGCTAGTAGGTAGAAACGATTGAAACTAGGAAAGGAAGAAAAGTCTAAGTGCCACATTAATATACAAGCAAAAAAAGACTATATAGTTATGCTGTCGAAAAAGTCTGTGTCAAAAAGTGAGTGGCTTTTTCATTAAATTATCCCAAAAATTAAGATGTTTTAGAGGAATGTATTCTAACATATCTTCCAGGTTTTTCAGTTTTTCTGCAGATATTTTCGACTTTTGCACTCTGAGGACCAAATTATTAAAGCAAGTTTAAAGTACAGTTAACTAACTATAAGCTTAGAACTAAATGAAAAAGTGTGAGATTTGTTAAAGTATTTAATATTGTTTTTTACTCTATAAACCCTCAATGGATTTTGGCAATACATTTTTATAGTTTTTATGGGTAGTATTGTAGTGTTCTTGATTGCTTTGTATTCACAATCGCATTCTTCCGTAAATACTTACACTCTTTGGTTCGGTCTCGAATAATTAATAACATACATCTTAAGGATAGATATCAAAGAAAATATAAAAATGCAACTTAGGAGATCTAATTCAAAGTACGTGATACGAGGGCTAACAATTATTATTGTCCAGGCGGTAGAGCAGTAAAAGTAGGCTTTGACGTTTGTATTTGAAGTCATCTATTTTGGTGTACAGAAAAATCCCAAATATTAAGTAGAATAAGAATCCGAGTTTGTCTATTCCAAAAAACCATTGCTAAATTCAGGAGAACAACAAACATACAAAAAGAACGAAAAATTACATATTTTTCTCTGTAACATTGACATAAAACCGTAAATAAAAAAAGTTATTCTTTATTTTTTGTTTATTTGACGATTTTCTATAAAGTTACAAGAACTGCGAATCAAAAAAGTTTAATTTTGCATGACAGTAGGCGAAATATAGTAGAAAATCATATGTATATTTGGAACAATTTTTAAAATAAGTAAATATTTATAAATATTGATTTGTAAACAAATAGTAAAACATATGGCAATTCTACTCTAAAAATTTTGCAACGATCGATAACGTGGTTTTCGATTGATAGGATTGTTAATTAAGAAAATTTCAAAAAGTTTATCGCGTACCGTGTATTTAAATTAAGGCTTAGAAAGGGCACACAATTTTTTAGAGACACTTGTCATAATAACCAATGATCAATACGAAAAATGCCTATTTTTACACTTTTATAACCATTTAGATTTTTTTTAATTTTTCAACATTTTATTCTATAAACAATTATTTGTTGCTCAGGGAATTTTCTATGCAATCGACAATCGAATGCAAAAAATATATTTGCTATATCAAATTAAAAAAAATCGTCTTGATAAATGCTACCGTTTCCGAGAAAAGTCATCTGCTCTTAGTCATCCCCACTTCCGCTCTGCCGAGAAATTCCAGTGATCACAGTACCTTTCTTGATTTTTCTTTCATTAAGCTTTTATCTGCCGAAAATGCACTAAACGGATATTGAAAGTACTTGTAGTTAGCTATAAAACCATATTTTTTTTCTCGACTTCACGATTACGTAACCTACAAATTATTATAAATTTTACGCTTCTCTATCTCAGAATATACACCGTAGAATATTGTCGTATTTGGCTGAAAAGCAAGGGGTTATGACGTAGTTTTTATATGTGCAAGATTTTGTCGATTGCATAGAAAATTCCCTGGGCAATAAATAATTGTTTATAGAGTAAAATGTTGAAAAATTATAAAAAAAATTAAATAGTTGACCTGACGATGAAATATTACTGTCAAAGCTTAATAAATTTGATTTCTCGAATTGCCTGTTAAAATTAGTTGAATCATAAAGGTTGTCCGCATTTTCGAATAATAATGGTCCGATGATGATGCATCCAGCCCAAAATCAGCACCAAACAGTGACACATTGTGATTCATTTGTTTCTTAACAGTCACGTGCGGATTTTCTGGACCCCAAATGCGACAATTTTGTCGATTAACAAAGCCATCAAGGTGAAAATGAGCCTCAATCCCTGAAGATGATGTTCCATAATCCATTCAACAAACTCTCTTCGCTCTGCGTGGTCACTAGGCTTCAGTTCCTGAGTCAATCGGACTTTGTAAGCCTGAAGATGCAAATCTTTCGTGAGAATACGCTGTAGAGAGCTTCTCGAAATGTCCGCTCTATTTTTAATAACCCTGAACTGTCAGAGTCTGTCTTTTTGTCGTTGGCAACATTTTACCTCACAAATGGCTCAAAATTCAAATATTGTATGAATTTTGGGACACTCGATACTTGTCCAATAGATTTCAGTATGTTCTACTTAACGGGTGGAGTCCCACAGGGGTCTGTTCTTGGGCCCATACTATTCAACGTTATTATTAATGATATATCTAATTATTTAGATATCAATTACCTTCTCTATAATGATGATGAATGATTTTCCACCCTTTTAACTTGATTGTCTACATAACTGTGATAATTTTTCTTTAACTATAAGCTGGAATTAAATAAATACTCATTATAATTTATAAGAAAAATTATTTTCTTTGAATGTACTTTTAAAAAGATTTTTTAACATAAACGAGAACGATTAAATTAAATGATTATTTCCAAGAACTACTAATTTGGGCTTGATACACGTTTATTCTTGCGTACAGTTATGGAATAAAAAAAATTATCTAACAGCTTTCTTGACCATTTAGAACTCACATCGTTTAGAGTTGCATCTTATAGTTTTTGAAATTCGAACATATTCTTTATTCTTTTTCTTATTGCTTTTAAAAGTTTGGGCAATTGGTTGCGCGAGAGTACCTAACTTTGGTTGAGTTCTCGCCCAATCGCACCGCCACTGTTTGTGCGGCAAATCGACCTACATAAAACTGGAAGTTTGTCTAATTTCGCCGGTACTCGCCAGACAAAGGCTGTGATTTGTCTAATTTGTCACACAATTTGTAAAAGTGGCCGGAGGTGGCAACCGCTTATGGCAGGTCCCGCCAAAGTACGTTCTCTGAAATCGAGTCAGGGCTGTATATTAATACGCTATTTGTATTATTTACAATTGTTTGATCCGCATCGATAAGACAATTAGCATTTTTCAATATAAACAAATAATGCAATTATTTTTCTTACGCCGAGAGATCGGGTTATTTGTGACAAAGAAAAACCTTTACTTGGTACTCATCTTTTCCAATTTCAAACCACTTTCCCGTTTGTTATTAATATTACCACAAACTAAGTTTTGGTAAGAAAATATACATATATTTTTATAAGAAATTCAATAGTTAAATCGAACATTTATTTGTCGAAGTCAACAAATTGAAAAAATTCTTAAAACAACCTTTTCAAAAGTCAGTGTTCTTCGATACCAGACATCTAGATATGCAAAAGATATCTAACCCCACCACAGACTACTGATATTGCCAGCAACACATTTCCAGATGTTTTCCAAATTTTCTCTTCAGTGTCCAATTTTTGAAGTCATTTCAATACTTCAAGGCAAATATTCTTTATCACTTGAAGATACCACTGCTCTTTCTACCTCATTTATACTTACTATTTTAGTCTTAATATTTTAACATCATTTTTTTATATTATAATATTTGCATACTTTTTCAACGTGGTAGGTACGAGTATAATAAATATGACGACTATTGATACTCTGTTTGGTGTTTATAATAACTTCCCTATGGTATACTAAAATCTTATTTGTACATATTACTGGTACACACACCAAATTAATTAATCGTAAATGTAAAAAATATTACTGTCTTTTTCGTCAATTTTAATAATATTTCGAAGCTGTTTTCGGGAAATTGTTGTTTGATACACAATTGGAAAGTTGCTTTATTATTACCCAATGATTTTTTTACTCGTTGGTGTTCTCAAAAAACTCTCTGTTCTTAACTATAAAAGCGAAACCTGGCAATTTAGAATAAAAAATCTTTAGTGTTGACTTGCAACTTTTTCAGTTGAATCTAGTTATTTTTGATGCTAGATGCGATGCATTCGAAAATGCAAGAGTTTCGCAATCCACTATCAAATAAATTTTTTCAAAGAACTATCTCATGGTTAGAAAATTATTAAAAATGTGAAGAAAAAATTTTGTCATTTATAATTAATTTATTTGACATGTACATAGGTCATCTACATTTTACTGCACATATTTTAATATCTAATATTCTTTGATTACATGTTAAATTGATTGATAATTATACTGATTTTTATTTGTTATAATTTATGATTCTGTTGATAATAAATAACAAACAAATTAGTGAACTGATTCGATCATCTATAATTTCATTGATTTTTGTAGAAGGTCTTTTACATCATGGATGTACATAAATGACTTTTACGTCCTGTAGACAAAAAGTTGTTGTTTTGACAACGAATAAATATCATGTAAAAATCAACTTTTAATGATAGTTTTCGAAATAGTTATTTTATGTATCTAGAACGCGAAATGGTACTAGCATTTTGCATTCGAGATGCAAACAATATATTTTCGAAAACTGCAATAAAATAAAACAATTGTGTTATATACAACAATTTAATTTATATTTTATATCGTTTGAACCGTGTTTGAATCAAGACGGTTTGGGCGCGGTGACTATCACAACGGTAGCAACCTAATAAACAATAAAAATTAGTTGTCTGAAAAAGTAGTGTCAGAATTATACATTGTAATTCATATTGTAAGAGTGTTTAACTCAAAATGAGCTCGGAAAGTGAAGACGAGTTTTGGAAGCGGTACAAAGAGTTGTTTCACAATTAATCCCTAAAAAGTCATCTAGACAGTAGGAGATTTATATACAGGGTAGCCCATCGAAAACGTACCGCAAGGCATTACAGGGTAGTATAGAACTTTTCGGCAAAATCCAAAATCAGGTCAAATTTGTTTCTGTGGGGGACAACTTTTGGCTCAAAAAGCATACCAAAATCTTCAACCCCCTAAGTGGGGGTGCTATCTCCTAAATTTTTTCAAATGGGAATGGGGTTCAAGTGGGGGGTCATTAGAAAGGGTATTAGTCAAGTAAATGCTGAAAATGTTGTCCATCAACTTGCATACAATGATACAGGTTGTCATCAAACCGTTATCGAACATTCTGGAGCACTTGCGGTGTTAGTTCGCGACATACATTAACGATTCGTCCTCGCAGATCTTCCAAGGTATCAGGGGGAGTGCTGTAAACTTTGCTTTTAATGTGCTCCCAGAGAAAGAAATCTAAAGGATTTAAGTCGGGTGACCGAGGGGGCCACTCAATTGCACCTCTTCGTCCTATCCAGCGTCCTGGAAACGTCTCATTTAGGTAATTGCGCACATTGAGCGAGTAATGTGGAGGAGCTCCGTCTTGCTGGAAAATCAGTTCGTGTTCATTGTAAGCAGGGTCGTCCTCTATGATATTTGTTAGAGCTGGGTCGATGACATTTTGTAGTAAATCCAAGTACATATCGCCTGTCAAATTTCCAGGAAGGAAAAAAGGACCTACAATGGAATTTCCAAAAATACCTGCCCATACATTCAACTTCTGGGGGTGTTGGGAGTGTGTCTCATGGAAAATCCTTGGATTGGTATCAGCCCAGTAACGACAATTATGGCGATTCACTAAACCATTCAAGAAGAACGTACACTCGTCCGAAAAACACACATTAAAGAGGAAATTATCGTTTATCGCTCGTTCAGTCATTATTTCGCAAAATTGCAAACGACGATCAAAATCGTCTTCATTTAGCTCTTGCACTAGCCGAATCTTATAAGGATGGAATTTGTATTTTTTTAATATTCGTTGGACACTTGTACGACTCACTCCTGTCGCAGTAGCCAATTGCATTGTACTCAGCGTACTATCCATTGCCACTTGCCCCAATACCGCTATTTCCGTAGGTTCATTTAGTACCGGATTTTCAACCTGCCTCTTTTTGTTATGAACGGAGCCAGTTTCGCGAAATTTGGCCACCAATTCGCGAACAATTTTTCCAGACGCATGTTTCTCAGGATGCCGTTGGTTGAACAGTTCGGCGACCCGATTTCCGCATTCATTGTTTTTGAAAAAAAGCTCAATAATTTCTACTCTTTCTGGAATTGAGTACACCATAATTAATCAATTTAAAAGACTCGGCAGTATTGGTACTCTTCAACTACAAGTCACAAGACAGTTATCTAGCAACTTCTTGTGGCCTATCTAAATACGAAACAAAAAGCGGACAATTTTTTGCTCACCAAAATCAGGCTAAAGAATTCGCAAATCAGAAAAAAAAACAGCGAATTCTTTTGAAGGAATTTACCAAGCTAATACCGTAAGTTTTGAAGTAAAATTAAATCGATTTTCGCATTTCTCGTCAAAAATATTGTTCGTATTTTCAAAGCTGCATATTTTCTAAAATAATGGATCGATTTTCAAAAAGTAAGAATCGATGTATAGAGAATTAAAAGCCCTTTCTAATGACCCCCCACTTGACCCCCATTCCCATTTAAAAAAATTTGGGGGATGGCACCCCCACTTAGGGGGTTGAAGATTTTGCTATGCTTTTTGCGCCAAAAGTTGTCCCCCTCAGAAGCAAACTTTACCTGTTTTTGGATTTTGCCGAAAAGTTCATTACTACCCTGTAATGCCTTGCGGTACGTTTTCGATGGGCTACCCTGTATATTTCGAATATAAAATTAATAAAATTAAACCTTCGACGTTATGGTCATTATATTCCATGTTAAAAAGTACACTGAATGCCAAAAAATTACAAAACTAACGTTATATTTGAAAAGCAAGTCAGTTGGATACTGTCTGAAAAACCTCAGAATTCTAAAGAAAAATGAAATTGAGAGATTTTTACAAAAAGCACATGACAATAGTATTCTGCTAGAAAAAAACTGTTTTATGATGTTCGGAAGTACGAGTATTTACTATTTTCAAAAAATGTCTTATTTCTGTAGAAAATAACAGGTTTGGTAGAAAAATATTAACATTTTAATTTTAAGCTTACTCCAGTCGGGTTAGACAAAAAAAGGGCTTAACCGGGAAAAAATTAGGGACCACAATTTTATTGTTCTAACCTTTAGGGGAGGGGGGTCAATAGTAGAGTAAATTCAGAATCGCGACTGAATTCCACCCTTGCGTCAGCCGCCATCTTGAATTTAAGGAAAAATCATTTTTGCTCAATATCTCGGCCATTTTCAACTTTACAACAAAAATGGTGATGACTTAAGTTGTTGGAAATGCGATTTTCTACAACTTCTTTAATTACAAATTTTATCGTGCGATCGATATTTTTCAAGTTAAGGGGGAAAATAGTGACAAAGTATAATGATTGAATTATCTCGATTATCTCGATTATCTCTATTGACTATACGACTATACGACTATACGACATAAATGTACATAAACAAAGTTGGAAAGAGATCAAAATTATAGAAAATATAATTCTTTCCAACTTTGTTTATGTATATTTATGTCGTAAAGTCAATAACCAACGAAATAATTCAATAATTATACTTTGTCACTATTTTCCCCCTTAACTTGAAAAATATTGATCGCACGATAAAATTTGTAATAAAAGAGGTTGTAGGAAATCGTATTTGCAACAACTTAAGTCTTTACCATTTTTGTTGTAAAGTTGAAAATGGCCGAGATATTGAGCAAAAACGATTTTTCCTTAAATTCAAGATGGCGGCTGACGCAGGGGTGGAATTCAGTTGCGATTCTGAATTTACACCACTATTGACCCCCTCTAAAGGTTAGAACAATAAAATTGTGGTCCCTAATTTTTTCCCGGTTAAATGACAACCCGACTGGGCTATCTAAACTCACGCAAAATCGGTTGCCGGTGTCATGGCGTCTACGTGACGTCACATCTATGTGTGTCAACAGTAAACGTAAGGTGCTAATATTTTGTATTGCAAGATTCATTAGTTAAATAAAAATACAAAGTTATCATAATAGTATATGCATTTTATTTACCCTCAAATACTTTGGTATAACAATGGATACACATCATCTTTCCATGAAGAGACTAAAACATTAAGAAAATCTGATACATGGTTGTCATCAAATGTAACATTAATTATTTCTACTTTTATTTGTACTGTAATTACAATCAGTTACACCGAAATCTGCACATAAAACTTCTGGGTCGGTTTCCTTTTCCACATAATTTTTAAAAGTCTTCATATTCGTGGTACATTTAATTTCAATAATACTGTCTTCACAGATTACATCAAGCGATTATGCTATAGTGGGATAGTTTTTGCAAAGCATTATACCACATTTTTTAATTTTTCCCCAACTGGTACCTACTTACAGTTTTCCTCACTTCATCCTCCAACATTCTATCGCGTTTCATGGCCGATGCGTCTGAGATTTTTCTTCCCATTATTAACGTGACCAGAGTTGCATCATTGGTTCTGCACCGACTAAATTCAAACGCTTGTGCGGCCGTCACTCTGCCATATCTTAACTCATGTCAAAAACAGCTTTGATGTTGGTCTCGTCTCTTCTTCAACTTTCATGTCATCTTCATCAGTCAATACGAGTTTTTTCAAAAATGTGTCGCAGCACCAATTTATGCGTGGACAAACTTTTGATCACAAACATAGTCTTTTTCATATTTTATTAAGTCGCAGTTGTTGAGCTTTATTTTCTTTCCTTCTTTTAGAAAGTTTTCAAGTACCTAACGTTTCCTGATTATGGTTTTGGTAACACAAAATTAAGCAACTGATAGTTGGGAAACACAAAATATTTAAACGAAGATAAATACTACGGATATTGTCGAAGTACAAATGACACAAATTGACGTAATTCGCTCTGATTGGTGTTCAACCAATCATCGAGGTTTACTGTATTTTGCANGCGTACAGTTATGGAATAAAAAATATCTTGACAGCTTTCTGGACAATTTAAAACTCACATCGTTTAGAGTTGCAACCCCATAGTTTTTGAAATTCGAACATATTCTTTATTCTTTTTCTTATTGCTTTTAAAAGTTTGGGCAATTGGTTGCGCGAGAGTACCTAACTTTGGTTGAGCTCTCGCCCAATCGCACCGCCACTGTTTGCGCGGCAAATCGACCTACATAAAACTGGATGTTTGTCTAATTTCGCCGGTACTCGCCAGACAAAGGCTGTGGTTTGTCTAATTTGTCACACAATTTGTAAAAGTGGCCGGAGGTGGCAACCGCTTATGGCAGGTCCCGCCAAAGTACGTTCTCTGAAATCGAGTCAGGGCTGTATATTAATACGCTATTTGTATTATTTACAATTGTTTGATCCACATCGATAAGACAATTAGCATTTTTCAATATTTTCTGAATTTACACCACTATTGACCCCCTCTAAAGGTTAGAACAATAAAATTGTGGTCCCTAATTTTTTCCCGGTTAAATGACAACCCGACTGGGCTATCTAAACTCACGCAAAATCGGTTGCCGGTGTCATGGCGTCTACGTGACGTCACATCTATGTGTGTCAACAGTAAACGTAAGGTGCTAATATTTTGTATTGCAAGATTCATTAGTTAAATAAAAATACAAAGTTACCATAATAGTATATGCATTTTATTTACCCTCAAATACTTTGGTATAACAATGGATACACATGTATCTTTCCATGAAGAGACTAAACCATTAAGAAAATCTGATACATAGTTGTCATCAAATGTAACATTAATTATTTCTACTTTTATTTGTACTGTAATTACAATCAGTTACACCGAAATCTGCACATAAAACTTCTGGGTCGGTTTCCTTTTCCACATAATTTTTAAGTCTTCATATTCGTGGTACATTTAATTTCAGTAATACTGTCTTCACAGATTACATCAAGCGATTATGCTATAGTGGGATAGTTTTTGCAAAGCATTATACCCCATTTTTTAAATTTTTTCCCCAACTGGTACTTACAGTTTTTAGAAAGTTTTCAAGTACCTAACGTTTCCTGATTATGGTTTTGGTAACACAAAACTAAGCAACTGATAGTTGGGAAACACAAAATATTTAAACGAAAATAAATACTACGGATATTGTCGAAGTACAAATGACACAAATTGACGTAATTCGCTCTGATTGGTGTTCAACCAATCATCGAGGTTTACTGTATTT
>NW_019418549.1:12495-13374 GCF_000390285.2 Anoplophora glabripennis | reverse complement strand
CTATCTACCAATTCTACATTTTAATTAATTTCAACTATCTTTTTCTTATAACATCTTGGCTCCAATTTACTAACATGATAATCAACTCAATAATACATTTTGTAATAATCATTTCAACTATTGCCTTTACCGCTTTGTCTTTTACATAAATATTTAATTTAAATTTTACTCTTCTCTCGTTAATCTGGTTTCATCTCAATATATTGGGTACTTCCACTTCTACTTCTAGTGGTTGGTCCTAATAAGTCCCATAGCACTGCGGCTTGATTAGGCCTATTGTGCGTCCCACAAAGTCCAAAAGCTTCCTTGCTGACACTTCTCTCAGTTCCTTGGGTTCCGGAGAAATTGTCTAGCAAAAAGGTCAATTGCAATCGGACAAATCGATGTCTAAAAAAAAAAGGAAGTAGATCATCGAATAATGGATTATTTGAATAATCGGATATTTGAAGATTCGAATAACCGGTTTTCGGATATTTGAAGAATCGAATAACCGGTTTTCCGATTTCATAAAAATCCGAATTATCCGAAACCGGTTAACCGACTATCCAAAAAACCGGTTTCAGTTGCCAGCACTAGACTGTATTGTTGTTGGCCAGTTCAGTCAGCATTTGTAAACAATCCTACACTAGTTTTGAACTTATCTTGTGTGCGCCCAAAGCTTTAATTGCAGCTTGACTATCAGAGAATATTTATATGAGTTTACGTTTATAACCTCTACGTACATTCTCTGCCAAACACGCCATTATCGCGAAAATTTCTGCTTGGAATACGGTAGGGAACTCCCCCAGACTGTAGCTTGCACTCCATCTGGGTCTGAGTCCATATATTCCTGCACCCGTCCCTCTGGTCATTTTGGAGCCATCTGTAAACCATACTAGG
>NW_019418549.1:0-10290 GCF_000390285.2 Anoplophora glabripennis | reverse complement strand
GGCTCCTGGACTATATGGTGCACGTGTGCAAATTAAAACTGGGTTAAAAGGTTACTGAACCACAGGTTACCCTAGGTCGGAAACACGACGTACCGAGTTGTTTATTTGTCTCCGTCCCATTGTTTTTTTATGGAATATACAAGTCTCTCTTCTAATTGCAGTCAATATTTAAATACTGCATACAATTTATCCTCTCTTTATAATTTATCTAGTGAGTGTTGGTTTTTTATGACATTATTTCTGTAACGAAATTGAAATGGTTATGAAATGAAATTTAAATTATTTGAACTTTTGGGGTTTTGTAACTTCAATATTAAATCTTATTTAAAGTGAAACAGCTAATTTCTTTGCAGCCATAATAGTCACATTTGGTCAGATGAAACACACTACTACCCGCACACTACTCGTCGGTGGTATAGCTTTCAGAGGAGATTCGGTGTCAATGTCAATGGCGATCGTTTAATTGGGCCGCATTTTCTACCTGAACATCTGAATGGGCCGCGTTACTAATTTTTAGTAGAATTGTTTGAAAACCTTCCCCTTCGGGCTTACAGCAAATGTTGTTAAAATATTAAAATTATGATGCTAATAAAAACTGATTTTTGGCAAGGCATGCTCAGACCTCGAGGTTCTTGCTGGGCAACAATAACAATTTAATATGTTGATTGCATAAATAAAAAATAATTTATAGCATTTTAAATTATTATTGGTTGACGTGAGCAAAACCGTTTATTTATTGTCTTTATATGAGCGAAAATATATAAATATGGCAACGTTGCATCTAGGGCGCGTTGTTCATAGGTTCATATCGTAGCCGTGCATAATATTGTGACGTCAGCCGGTCAGTAACAGCCTGAAAAGGGGGTTAAATAATGATTTGAAAATATTTTTTTTCAGCTTAAATATGCATTTATTTTTTTTTAATCACGCCATCGTATTATACTGATTTTTCTCTATCTGCTTTTAAAATTAATGACATTATGACTGAATCACCTTGTATAAAGTAATGAATTTACTATACTCATTACAGTGGAAGGCACTACACGAAATTTTTCTGATATGGTGTTTAAACTATCTTGCTCATATACCACAAAAAAATTAACAATGCTTTTTCTGGAGGTACTGGTATATTTCCTCCTCTGTATGGTTTCCGTATTAGGCCAAAAGAATCTTTTGATAAAATGGTATTTAGCAATTTGCAAAATGTCTGTTTTTTCAATCGAAATAACTGAAAAGATACTATATCATTATATGCTTCTAACTATTCTTCTGGATCTGGAATAGAGAATATATGATATGATTCTCTAAACTTATAACATAAATAAGGAACATCATTTATTTATTTATTTATTTATTTATTTATTTCAATTCATGTCAATACACACCAGAGTGTTTACACACGTCAAAAGAAAAGGAAAAGGACATAACTTAGTACGCTGAGATTACTTACTATATAAAAATATACAAAAATAGGTAAAATCAATATAAAATAGTTACAGACTAACAACATCATTAAAAATACTACAAACATACAAAACAATACATGTAGATAGGTACAGATGATAAGAACCAACAAATAGTTAAAACTAACAAATTAAATATTGTGCAAGTCACTTGATAAAAACTGATTAAAATCATAAAAGGCGTTTCTCAATAAATAATTCTTAATTCTTTTTTTAAAAGTATTCATATTTAAAATCCTTACATAATCAGGGAGAGCATTAAAGAATTTTAAACCCCAATATCCTGTACCATTTCGTGTTCTAGTTAGTCTTAGATGTTTATTTGAGAGGTAGTTCATATTGCGGGTATTATAAGTATGAATTTCATGATTACAGTTAAATGACTCTATATTGTTTCTAACATACATAATACAGTTGAAAATATAAGTACATGGGAATGTGAGTATATTCAATTCAATAAACTGATCTCTGCAGTCATCTCTATAGTTTAAGCCCGATATCACCCTGATAGCCTTTCTCTGTTGTGAAAACACTTGCCGGCTCGAGGGAGCGTGGCCCCAAACAAGGATTGCATAAGACAAAACAGAGTGATTGAGACTATGATATACTGTTATTAAAATATTTCTGGATACTTTATATGAGAGAGTACGGAGCAAATATAGATGCTTTGATATTTTGGAACAAATATAATTGACATGCTGGTCCCATAACAATTTAGAGTCTAAGTATACTCCTAAGAATTTTACAAAATCTGGATTATTTAAATGTTCTCCACTTCGTAGGGTAAAAACCATAGTCACCGTTTTCGACTTGTTCAAACTCAAGTTATTAGAAGCAAACCAATCACTTGCCCTTGACTGAATTTGAGGTGATTTCTCTGTTAATAAAACTAAGTCTTTATTTCTATAGGTTATATTAGTATCGTCAGCAAATAACACACTATTAATATTTCCATCTAAAGAAATTGGAAAGTCGTTTATGTAAATTAAAAATAGCAGAGGGCCCAATACTGAGCCCTGGGGCACACCATGAATAGTATTCTTTAAACCAGACTTAACACCGTTGTATTGAACATATTGAACTCTATCATTTAAATAGGATTCCACTAATTTTGTACTTTCTCCTGAGAAACCATAAAAATATAATTTATTTATAAGGATATTATGCGACACACAGTCGAATGCCTTTGTTAAGTCTAGAAATTGGGAAGCAACAAACTCACCATCCTCAAAACCAACATTTATAATTGATGTTAAATAATCAATTGCCAAGGTTGTTGATAAGTTATTTCGAAAGCCATATTGATGATAATTAAAGAGTTTATTTGATTCAAAATAAGTTAGTGTGGACATTCAATATATTCTCGAATATTTTAGCCAGCATAGGCACAACAGAAATGGGTCTGTAGTTCGATGGATCATTGATATTATCTGTTTTATGTATCGGGACGACTCGATATTTTAAGACATTGTGGAAAAGTATTATCATTGATGGAATAATTAATTAGATAAATGACAGGAATTAACATACTGCTAATTATACCTTTCAGAATTTTGGATGACCAATTGTAAGCATCCATTAATATTTTGTTTTTTAGATTACCAACGACATTAGCAATTTCCCATGAAGAGACATTCGAAAAAGAAAATGTGTTTAAGGGTGCAAATTGTTGTAAATAAGTGTTAAAGTTTTTATTTTTGGATGGTAACCCTTTAATTATAATGTCAGCAGCATTTATAAAATAATCATTAAATTCGTCAGATGATACGTTTGATGAACTCAGGAAGCTATGGCCGGGTACCTTATTTACACTATTAACCAGATTCCAAGCTATCATTTGATCGTATTTTAGCTTTGGTGATTTTCTGACGATACTTTAATTTAAATTTATTATATATTTCTCTATTACAAACAGTTGGATTTTGTTTATAGAAAACGAAAAGAAAGTGCAAGTGACTGCGCTGTTGGCGTAGATTTACATTAAACCAGTCTACATTTGACTTCTTTGGTTTGTTAATTATACACGATTTTGAGGGTGATTTTCTATAGCTTTAGTAATTAAGTTCATAAACATTTCGAACCTAATATTTATATGTAACTCAAGGTTATGTATAAAGTCCCAATTTATGGTATTCAGATAATTGAGTAAGACTATGAGATGATACGGGCCTGTAGGAAATTTTATTTGGTATAAAGTTGAGATCTAAGTTAGTCTGCAGATATATAGCAGAGTGATATGATAGTCTTGTGCCCAACGCCTTGGTCTTAACTTTGTTTACAGGTATGTTTGTAAAGATATTATCAAGGCGATTCTAGAAAAACCATAAAATGACTGTGAAAAGCCAAAAGAAACAAATAGATTCATTAACTGCATTGTGCGCTTGTTCTTAGAGTCGTGAAAATACACATTAAAATCCCCAGACACAAACATTACTTTGTTCTCATCGTCCTCATTATACAAATATATCAAAAAATATAGAGCCATGTCACAATTTCTGTTTTGTAGCCATTGACATAAATGACCAAATTCCATTCTCTTACGATAACGATTATGTTACACAACACTATATAGATTACTGGAAGCAATAAAGGATGACAAATTATGGTTACTGGTTAGAAGTTAGAACACATATGTCCATAGAAAATATAGTACTAACGTAGAATGAAATGTCCGTAATATTGCCACTAAAACGCGAAACAGCGCCACGTAACGTTTTGGAAGCTTACTACTACTTAGCTCCTAATGAGTAGGCAACACTTTATACTTTGTGAACTGCTTACAGCGCTATCTCTCGTATGGAAACGACTTCTCACTTATATCCTCTAGGGTGAATGCGCCAGTAGTCGGCCTTTTTTGGGGATCTTTAACTTTGAATTTGAATAACGTAATACTAGAAGAAGTTAGGTCATGCGTTCTTGTATTCGCGTCTAGCACATAGACTTAGCTTGTACGTATGAGAGAGAAAAATGACCCACTAATCAATGTATTTTNTAATTGCGAACGCCAGCAACCTACGATTAACACATGTAATTTCATACAAATCACGATATGTATTCGATCACATTTCTTCTCTAAAACATTGCGTTTTACGAAAAATATATCAAGATACAAAAAAGTTTCTAAATTCAGCGGACGGAATAATTTTTTAGAAATTCACATATGCGATTCAATTTTTTTGGCTCCCACGAAAAAAGCGTAACACTATCAGATTCCATGTGTCATAAAACTTTTGTGTACCAAGTTTAGTGATTCTCGTACAACAGGGTTCTGAGATATAAAAAAAGACTATTCTTAAGGGCGGATTTCAGGGGGCTGTAATTCCGAAAGAGGAGGCCACTTGGCAAAAATAAAATATACGGGTCTCCTAAATTTGTCTTAAGAATCTGTAACCAAATTTTGTTGCATTCATTTCGGGACACTCTGTATTGCTCGTATTTATAATTTATTTATATTGAGGGCTATTAAGGAAAACTCTGAAGTTCTGGTAATTATGGTTTAAATTTTTGAATCGAATGAACAAATATAATTATGTTTTTATTTACACAGAGATATTTTAGTTGAGTAGCTGTAAATTGGTATTTAAGAAAATGAGCCGTAAATATTAATAAGTGATGTCGTCATCCAATATAAATTTACTGGGGTCGTCAACAAACCGAAAATGATTGATATTTTCCGTGGAGTCGCTCTGAAATCCATCAATGTACAAAGCAAAAATGAGTATTGTTTCCGCAACCTATAACTGAAAGAAATCATATTGTGGATGTAGTAATTAATAACATCAAAGACTAAGTTAAATGTAAATAGTATTATATTATACTCCAGAGATCAAAGTCACTGCTTTCCTCATTCCTGTCAAAAGTCTGTTAGTTTTACAGGAGTCCATAATAGAGCGACAGTAAAGGCAGGAGTGATGGTCACATTATACACGCACCTGTTCACTTGAATTTGCACTGAAAATTCACCCATGAATGCCTGGCAATCTAGATAATGCCAGTGTGTTTGTTCACAGGCATTTGGCAATAATACTTGTCGGTTCTGCAGGGCTCGTTTTACATAGAAAGCGCCTACTTTAATTCAGATTAAATATTTTAAATAAAATATTTCAAAAGCTAAGCAAAAACTGAACTTTAATTTACTTAAATTTAACCGGAAGGCATTTCAAATATTTATTTAGAATACTAAATTCGATATAGTTGACTGATATTATATCAAGTGTCTGCTTTTCGAACCACAACATGGGGATCAGTTATCGTAAGACATACAAGATTAGTCAATTTTGGGCAAAGTTGGGAATATGTCTCCAAATCGATGCCCTAGAGAAATTTGATTCAATTTTTTGTTTTGAAGTTGTCGACAAAAAACTGAAAATGTTGTTTTTTGTAAAAATTATCTATCAAAACAACTTACCTGAAGTTTGATAATATACAGGGTGTCCCAGAATAACGTGTACAACGGAAGACCACAGGTTCGTAGACTCAAAATAGGCAGATTTAGGCTAATTCACTTATATCCGAAATCGCTTCGTTTGGCCGCTAGATCGCCTCAAAGTTAGTGAAAATTTTTTGAATTTTGTAAATAACACGAATATCTATTAATCGATTTTGATAATTTTTGGGGTGTGAACTTTTGTTTTCGATCTACACATTTTGGTGTTAACACAGTGTTTTTTAAAACTTACAACTCCTACAAAATTGACGTGTGGTGATAATATCAGTTCATAACTTTTTCCTCTTTCGGGCAATAATGACAACTATTTTTAATTTGATAGCTGATGCCAATTGGAAGTTTTTGAAACTCTTGTAGAATTTTGATTAAATGAGCGGTTTGGATACAAAAAAATATTTTTTGAATGTCTACATTATCTTGCCACCCATATTACAATACCTAACAAAGTGCTAGTAGGCACTGATTTTGTAGATTTGAGACGGGTCGGGTGGTTTTACAATAATTAAAAGAACTATCAGTTCTCTTCTCCAGCTATAGGGTTGGCCCTAGCTCAGCAGAGATGGGAGTGGGTTGGTATTACTTAAAACTTTTATAAAGGCGCCACCCGTTTTACAACCCGATGGTCAGTATCCAGGAAGGCTGGAGAGGAGCCACTGATGCTAATACCTTAAATGTGGTTAAAAAAAAAAACGGGAAAAAGGTACCAATAAGAGCTCTAATAATATATACACCATTAAAAACGACAACTTTAATCTCTCAACTTTCAGAGTGTAACATATCTGATCTACAATCAGTTGATGATTAATAATAAGGTTGTAGAGCGTTAGATATTTGCCCAGTGGTATCTTTGTTGTACAATGTCTCAGATGTAAATATTAGTATGTGAAGACATATATGGATTAGACAAAATAATGCCTAAGCAGGGTACAATGAAGAAATAAATATAAGTATAACTATAACCCTCCCCAATAGCGCTATGGTTCGGTATACATGTATAAGCTTAGAATAATAAACTACCAAGTAAAATAGGCAACGGGTATATCTTCACACTAGGAATAGTTTTTATAATTTTGATGGTGTTGAATACTTTAAATAAATATCTAGCCTCTACTTAGATTGTGTGAGAGCAATAGCAACAAAATAAATAATACGTACTATTCAGTTCTAGCAAAAAGAAAACAAAAAGGTTTATAACTACTACTAAAGTAAAATACCAATCAAAACAATAATGAAAGTCTAAGCAAACTTGGACAATAAGGCAAATAGGCACTATCAATTAATACGTTAATTAATAAATCATACAATGGTAAGCAAAGCAGGGATATTACATAAGTACATAGACTAAATAGGGTGAAACCAATAATTTTGTCTAAATATGACCTTTATATGCGGATAAGTAATAATTAACGACTACCAACTGCCAGGTAAGTAGATAAATTTAAAACAAAATTTAATAAGCTAATAAATAATTATTACAGTAGCAAACTAAAATAATAAAATCGCGGAAAACAATGAGCAAATGGGGTGAGAGTTAGAAAAATCAAGTTATGACGCAATAAATGGGTCTAAATGAGTAGGCGAAATACTACGAAACGGCATGCAAACTTAAAATTAGGCTTATCTGGTTTGTGCAGCACTAGCGGCAGGTTGCCTTGATGGTGTTACTTAACGCAGTAGATAAAGACCATGCAGGAGCCTGTGGGAGCCTCTACCAGAGTATCTATCGAAGCAGCCACGGGGAAGAAATCGTACACCAAGTTGCAGACCCTCGAAACCAAAAAAACTGTCGGAAGCCCGCTAACTAGGGCAAGTCTCCCTCTCAAACGGAATCCACGTTGGCAGGTAGTTATATTGGTCAAATTGAAATCAAATGATTATAAGAATCCTGGAGACAAAATGCTGGATACACAGTCACAAAAAAAAAGGCCTAAAAAGATAAATGCGTCTAAGTAGGTGCTGTAGAAAAATATAGCGTCGAAGAAAATAAGGCAAAACCTTACCTTGGTTGTAGGGCGGCCTCGTGGAAAAAAATGTACGTATTTTACGTCTTAAGTTGTATGGGCAGAAATCCAACCACCAGGTTGATACTGGATCTACCAGAATTTATACACCTCAACGAAATGTGCCCACAGAAGCAGCTAAATCCACACACAATTTGTGATAATTTTTATCGTGCCTAGAGCACACGCCGCAGAATACTTAAAACGACGTTCTCCTCGCCCAAGCGCTAACACGAATCGGCCACGGAAAGGTTTAACAAAAAAGAATCGCAAGAAAAGATCCGATTGCCGGTAAACCGCGTTTAATTTCAAATCAATAAAACCTATTGTATTAATATTTTTCATATATTTGCGCGAATAAGCCTATAATTAATTAAAATTTAACCTAATGCTAAGCAACAGCCGTAGTTAAAACATTCCAATTGTATTTTTTTTTTAATTAATCAGATAAGGATAATCTCTGATTTCAAATAATGAGAAGAAAAGAGAAAAACAAAAAATAAGCCCGTAACAGATTGACTGTAATTTCAGTTTGATCTTTAAATTTAAAATAAAGACTAAATACCTAATTTTATTGAGACAATTAGTAAAAACAATCAAATATAATAAAAAATGCTAGAGATAAAAGTAACAAAGTTGATGTTATTAATTTTAGTACAACTTATTATAAAAAATGACCACCGTTATATCTATAACAAAGGTTAATTCGGCGAAGAAAGTTAAAGGACACCCTTTGCAGTTCTTGAGGGCAATTTTAATATGCCTCCACAGCTTTTCTCCAGTGTTAGATGTGGAAGCATACACTGTTGTTTTCAGAGTGCCCCAAAGATTATAGTCGCAAGGTGTTAAGTCTGGTGAACGTACAGGCCAGTTAATAGGAGCATTGTCCCTTCCACCGATCCATCCACGAGGAAATCTTTGGTTCAGATACTGCCGGACATTTACAGTGAAATGTGGTGGAGGCCCATCATGCATGAACCACTTGTTAGCTCTGAGTAATAACGGCACACCTTCCAATAACTCGGGTAGTGTTCTGCAAAAATGCTAAATAAAATTCCACATTCAGCTTATTGGGTAGAATAATAGGGCCAATAATGATGCTATCAATGCGTTGTATTTGATTGTTTTTTCAAATTTTTTAAATAAAATTAGACACATTATAAATAACTCTAATTCATCGGATGTGTGTATCCATATCGAAAAATCAAGTAACAGGTGGTATATCCTATGGTCATAAACACTCATTAAGAATTGTCAGGTACAATGACTTAAAGATCAAACTGAAATTACAGTCAACCTACAAAATTAGTGCCTACTAGCACTTTGTTAAGTATTATAATATGGGTGGCACGATAGTGTAGGCACTTAAAAAATATTTTTTTGAAGCCAAACCGCTCATTTAATCAAAATTCTACAAGAGGCGCAAAAACTTCCAAAAAAAAAATAAATGTCATTATTGCCCGAAAGATGAAAAAGTTATGAACGGATATTATCACCATACATCAATTTTGTAAGAGTTTAGTAGGTTTTAAATAACACTCTGTATAACACCAAAATGTATAGATTGAAAGCAAAAGTCCACATCCCAAAAATAATCAAAATCGATTAATAGGTATACGAGTTATTTACAAAATTCAAAAAATTTTCATCAACTTTGAGGCCATCTAGCGGCCAAACTAAGCGATTTCGGATGTATGTGAATTAGCCAAGATCTGCCTATTTTGAGCCCACGAATCTGTGATCTTCCGTTGTACACGTTATTCTGGGACACCCTGTATAAGGTTCCCATTTCGAACATCTTTACTAGGCTGAATGCTCTTGGGTACCTACCATGTACACGTGTTTAAGGAATCTTCAAGTTTTCACCTCTTACTCTATTCACTTTATGGAATTGAATGCGTCTGCGAAAAAAACTTATAAAAACTTCTTATAATTACGATCGAACTTCAGGTAAGTTCTTGCGAGCGTTTAAACATATCTCGGTGTTTATTCCGAAGGTATTTGCTAGGTAAATGTTTAAAGCTAAAGTGCATTGCGCTTCTGGAACATCACAGAAGCATGTTTATGCAAAACTATAAGCCCTACACGTAAGTAATATTAAAATACTGCAAATTTTAATACAGCATTTGCAAAATCATTTGTCATTGTTAAGGCACTAATAAATTCTGAAGAAAATCGTTGTGCTTATTGATCATTCTGGGTGTTTACAGTACCTACCTAAACGCTTCCGAACGTCAAGAAGAAAAAATGTGGTTTAAGTATCCTATGACAACTCCACGCTTTAGAGTTTCTTAAAGTCTCTTCCATCCATTTATTAAATTATCTATTTGGAAACTTTCCTATATATCGTCTACACTACTGTATATAATCAAATAAATAA
>NW_019418548.1:4017-13662 GCF_000390285.2 Anoplophora glabripennis | reverse complement strand
ACACTAATGTACCAGCAAATAAGCCAAGGGAGTAGTTTCCCTCAATGTAGTTGATATCATTCAAATATATTATGAAAAGTAATGGCCCTAATGCACTCCCTTGAGGAACTCCAAAGTTATTAATTCTTTTATTTGAAGTAAAAGAACTGATTTTAGTTACTTGTGCTCTATTATTCAGGTAGTCCTCAAACCACCCCAAGACAGTAGGTACCTGATATTCCATAATATTTTAACTTTTTTAATAGATTTCTATCTATTGTATCAAATGCTCTTTTTAAATCTAAGAAAACAGTTACAATATATTTATTTTCATCAATTAATTGATTCCAACTAGTTATTGTATATTGCAGAACTGTTTCGCAATAATGTTTTTTTCTGAAGCCCGATTGTCGTCCAAAGGTAAACGAATAATTATATTTTCCGTTCACGTTCTAACATTCTTTGCAGGACATGTTTTTTCCACTTTGTCCATCTTTTCCAGTAAAATAACTTTGCTTCTATTTGTGGAATTTTCATTATTATCAAAAAATTGTTCTGGAATCTTCGTTATTACTACAAATATCTTCAGTCAATAATTGCTCACTACTTTTTTCTCTCAGTCTCATCTGCTTCCTATTCTACATCAGGATAATCACTATTTATATTAAGTCTATCATCATCAGCCTCACTTTCAGAATTTATAGGTTCGTCCTCGCTCGTCACCTCTTCCCATAGTTGCTGCAATTGTTTCTGCTCCTTTTTGTATTCCCCCATATTTAATTTAGGCATATCTAAAATAATGATTTATTAAAAATGACATAAATGTATGTGCAAGTTTCGAAAAGTCTTACCCTGAATTTCTTTTCAAGTAAACTCCTATAACCGCTCTTGGGATGAGAGCAACAAACACTGTACAAGTTTCGACACATGAGGTCTCACACACCCCAAATGAATTTAAACTTCCACTAGGCAACAACTGGCAAGAAACTAATTCAAACGGCTATATACTGGCATTGTATAAATCGTGCTTAAAAGGTACTAAGCATATAAAAACGTTTGGCGCAGTATTTGAAAACTTACAAGTATTGAAACTGTTCCACCTGTCGGATACCGGGTAAAACTATTACCATCACACGTTACAATAAAACATTATTAGAGTTTTAATCTCATGCTCATAGTTATTTTTAGGTTTCTCAAGTGCTCAAAATTCAAACATATTTCGATCTAATTTTTTTCGGGATATTCATACAAATACATCTAACATGCTCTTTCACAGTTGCGGTTACAGGTATAATAAATTTCGATCATATTATGCTTATCTTCATTTTCAACATTTGCCAAAACGGAAACGTTTTTGAACATTTACTGTAATTTTTTAAAGTATAATATTTATTTGGAGTTTTGGTTGTTCATATGCATTTTTAAGAATTAATTTGTCATAATGAAATCAAAATTGTAGTAATATTTTAATTTTGACACAACAACTTATCGAATTATGTATGACTAGGTGATGGAGATTATTTCTCTAATAATGTTTTTGTAACGTATGATGGTAATAATTTAAAAACCTATGTGGATTTCACAGGAGGGTCTAACGACACTTAATGTGTACGGTAATTCAGTAAACATAGGAATCTAAATAAAAAATAATTTAGATAAATTTGGAACGAATACATTGAAGATGAATTTTTAGAGACTGAATCTGGTTCGAGCTGAAGCTTGATCCCTTGGGGGTCATGAAAGCTTGCAAAAAATATAATAAAATTTTTAGGGTCGTATTTAAAAAAATAATGTTGATGATGATTCTGGAGAGACGAAATGTTACATATAAAAATTGATTATACCATTCGATAGAGGGCAAAAAGTTGCCATCAGAAAGTGTTCTTCTTTTTTCAATATCATCTCAAACAAGGCTGAAATTAAACAAAAACGGATTTTCAAAACTTTGTTTTTTTTTCAAATATTTCGAAGACTAATCATGTTAGCCTTGATTTTTTAGAAACATAATGTTGGTCCCCTGATTACACAACTTTGCCCCAATTTAAGCTACTTTGTATATCTTACTGTTTCCGAGATCACTGTAATGAGAAGCAAATTTGTAACAGGCTGTATACAGGGTGTTCTAATTAAAACTTCCCACCTGGAAAATATTGGAACTAAAAAAGAAAAACAAAAAACACGTGAATTTTCTTTTCAAGGGGCACATGATGGGGTAAGTTTTGGTGTCTTGGAAGCTACTCCTTAGGCAGGGGAGTAAAATACCCTTAAATTTTAAATGGCACCATGTATTGCATGAGACCTCATTTTAAAGCTTTTTCAATTCTGCTCACGACAACATATGACACTTTTTAAATTTTACTTTGGATATGACAATAAAATTATTACTTAAAGAATAAGACAAAATATCAATGAATGAAAGAATGCTATTATTTTATTAAATGTTCAAATTGGTACATTTTTTACCTAGTTATATTTAGTTTTTTTTTACCAAATACCACGATTAGATACGTTAAAAGCCTGGGGGTTTTCACCCCCAATTAAAACACATAATTCCAACAATCGGTTTATTCTCTCAAACGACAAAGTTGTCTCTTATTTATTTGCTATGTCGGGACTCTGGTGACTCCCATGACCAACTCCTGAGCTCGCTGACCCCACGGACCGTTCTCCATCGGCCGACCTCGACTGCTCGCACATTCAGAAAGGGGTTCTTGTTGACTCGGTAACAGTGACGTAGTGAATGACATCCCTATTGAATAGTTAGCATCTAACAGCTATTTTGTATATATGTAAAATAATTTAGATCTATGTTGTCTTGTCTCTTTATAACAGCAGTTATGATTGTGCACTGAAAGTTTGATAAAACTCATGCCAGGGACAACACGAAAACTATATGTGTGTATCTTACCGCCTGTATAGAAGTGTAGAACGAATTGTTTAATTGTAGATAAAAATCATCATACTATTTATTTGTTAGATTTTCACCTAATAAATATAAATATGCACTTGGAAGAAAAAGAAATAATATACTGTAAAATAATTGCAAAGGCATATAGAGCAATCTGTTATTACTAAATTACTTTTCATAGTAATTTCGCTTCCTAACATTTGATTTAAAAAGCTAACAACTGACAATGCTAAGCAGTACTAATCCTGTATGGCCCTGTTTATGTTGCTCAGTTCAAAAATCGAATTATAACTCAACTATTACACCCTGTATAAGAATCAGTTGGTTACGGATTTAAATTATCTCAACCATGAATTTTATTTTACAGTTTTGTGGAATACCAAATCGTCCAGGGAAATAAAGTGTTGGTGTGCAAACTGTGCACATACACATCTAGATACAGGCACTCCATAGCACGTCACATCTTAAGTCACAAGAGCAGTACGAAGTTGATCTCTTCCGATGCCCAAAATGCAGCTTCGCTACTAAATATAAAACCGGCCTGACCAGGCACATGATCACTCATCAGGACGCTGAAGAGGCTAAAATCTACAAGTGCGACAACTGTCCGTTTCAAACCAAACACAAGTATGGCACCATAAAACATGCACTAGTCCATACGGACCCCTCTGAAATGGTAACCTTCAAGTGTCTGACTTGCAGACGTGGGTTTAAACGGAAAGAACAGCTGAGGAAACACGTTCTGACGCACATGAAGTCAAACCTGCCGAAGTTTAGATGTGACGAATGCGACTACGAGTCCATTTGGAAAGATAACCTCACTATTCACACACTGAAGCACAGGAATGCCTCGGAATTGACCATGTTCAAGTGCCATTTGTGTCCGCACGAAACCAAAATAAAGGCCAGCTTGAGGCTGCATCTGGTGACATAAGAATAGGGAGAAGAAGTGGCATAGATGCGAGTCCTGTATGTATAAGTCGAAGTACCAGGGTCACGTTAGAAGACATTTCAGGGAGGAGCATGGAGGTGTAAGGGAGGAACATACCTAGAGGTAGTTCATAAGGTAATTTGTACGTTATTTGAAATCAAGTGTGGTTACAGACATAAAAAGAAGTAGGGTGTAGTTAAGTTTTAAAGCAACAAAAAAAATTTTTCATACATTATTTTGAAATTGTAAATTTACTACATTAGATTCAGTTTTCAGCAAAGCTAAGATAATTATACTGTATTGTTTCTTTTGTACTTGTTTCGTGAACAGTAGGTATTGACAATTTTTCACCTATTCGAGTACTTTGTCACCTGTAAAAAAGAATTAAAAAATGAATGACAGTCCTTGAGCCAATTGGATCATCAAGGGTTACACAACCCCACAAAAAAAAATGGGAGATCCGAAAGACAAGACCATGGTACCTATATGTTTTTGGAGTAGCTGAATCGTGCTCTCAGTCATTGAAATCACCCATGACCTGGAGGCAGCAGTCCTTACCCTAAAGACATGCATTAAAAACGCACTGACGCAAACCACCGCAGAGACAATAGTCCCCTGACTGACAAACCTCAGAGGTAAGACACCAGACAACTTGTATGAGGTAGACTACACCTAAAATTGCTTGCCACCCACACCCGCCTTCCCCAACATAAACACAAATTAAACGTACTAAAAAGACGGGTGAAGGCGGCCCTGGGTGAGCTGGCTCAAGAAAATTAAAGTCACTGGATCCGCAGGACCTCTGGAAAACACAGAGGGCCCTACGACTGGCCACCTGACGCAGAATTCCCCCAATCCACATCAACAGGGTGGTGTACATGAACCAGGAAAAGACCGAGACTTTTGCTAACAGCCTGGAACTGCAGTGTAGAGTGTCCCAGTTGCCCAATGAGGACAAGGAATTGGAAGCAGTGGCCGAGTGCGCAACCCCAGGTGAACTTAGGCAACCAATATGACACCTAAAGAACTAAAAAATCCCTGGACCCCACCAAATACACAACACTACACTAAAAAGACTACCACACAAGGGCCTCATTCATGGCCCTACTCAACATAACAAGCGCCACACTTAGACTCGGACATTCCCCTACATGCTGGAACAGCAAACGTAATAATCTCCAAACGTAATAATCTTCAAACCCAACAAAGACTACACCTTCACATCCAACTACTGACCCATCAGCCTACTCCCGGCTATGAACAAAGTGGTAGGAAAAAATTAACCTTACCCGCGTAAAAACCCATTCCAAAGAACTGCGAGTCATTCCCGACGAACAGTTTCCTTTCCGATCCAGTCACTCCACTGAGCTCCAAATCCTATGGTTCACCGAACACATCACCACTACCTTCAACAGGAGACAGTTCACTGGAACTGTCTTCTTGGATATCGTAAAGACATTTGATACGGTTTGGCCACGACAGCTAATTTGAAAAATTTTCAACAAATTTACGAAAATACAATGGTAAACCTAGAAATTGGCTGAGTTGGTGAATATATTTGAGGATTGGAAAATTAGTTGCAGCATTAAATTTACGTTCACATGTTCTAACCCTGTCCTGTGATATCTCATATCGTAGATATTCTATTTTTGTCTTAAAGAAAAAGCACTTGTCCAAATTAAATGTTAGATTCACATCGCAGAATATTCGTGAAACCTTACTCACTGAAAAATTTCATGTTGAATTTGTATGGCACTGAAAGCTTTACCAATACCTCAACTCTTCAAGGCGTAGTATATACCATTCTTATACCAAAAAAAGTAGAGAAATTTTTTCTTCAAAAAAGTTTAATTTATTAAAAAATAATATTATTTGGTCAAAGGAAAAAAAAATTGGAAAAATTTCTGTTAAGGGTAATTAGAAAACTATCCTTATTTATAACCGATTTAGATAAAACTTAGTATACTTAAAGATCCTTATGTTATGATTATTACCTACAGTTTCAATTCCATTATCTTAATCAGAAAGAAAGTTATTTAAAAAAATATCCAAATGATAAGACCCCTTTGGAGGCCCATATCTCAGTAACGGTGTTCCGCAAGACCTATGTTTATAGGAACTTTTTATACTATTTTTGGCTCTACTTTCACCTTAAATTTTGTACCAACTTTTCCAAACACCCTGTACTCTTAAATAATGTATTACAAAGATACAAATCGATACAGAATATGATATTTACTTACCTTATTAACGAGTGAACCTTTTTTGCTTTTAAACTTTTAAACCAACATGTTTCTGCAGTGTGGCCTCTCCCCCTTGATAAATTGTGCATTGAGGGAATAGTTGATGATGATTGGCTTCTATCCTGGTAAACCTCTTGGTACATTGAGCTTTCCAGGTGTTCAGGTTTATGGCAGACATGGCACAGTTTTAGTCGAGGGAATTGATCTGATTTAGAGCATGAACTGCCAACCTCTGGATGATTACTCCTTTCTAATTTACTTAAAAATCCCAGGAAAAGTTGTTCAGGACTTAAAAATTATCGGCGTTAGCATCTGCCTGAAGACCAAACGGTATGTCATCTACAGGGTGTCCCACGGTGATGAGACATCCATACTAATATTATAAATGTGAATGTAAGTTTGTTACGCTTTAACGCGAAAACTACTTAACCGATCATCATGAAACTTTGTATACATATTCTTGGAGGTATAGAACTAACATAGGATACTTTATTAAAAAAAATATTTTTTACGAAAGATTTTCTATATTTATTTACCCGCGAGCGAAGCCTACTAATAATAATAATTCCTACTAATATTATAAATGTGAATGTAAGTTTGTTTGGTACCCTTTCACGCGAAAACTACTTAACCGATCATCATGAAACTTTGTACACATATTCTTGGAGGTATTAGAAGTAACATAGGATACTTTTTATTAAAAAAAAACATTTTTTACGAAATATTTTCTATATTNAGAAACTACTTTGATTTTAATTTTGAAAATTTGACAAAATAATGAGGTTCGCCTAACGCTTCCGGAAATCGATGGCATCTTCATTATATTAAATGGGACAACCTATATATTATTGTATTTTCGGATTCTGTGTGAAAGAGAGTCACTTTATTAAATATTCCCTATACCTAAGAGTTATAGATTTTGAGATATGGAAAGAAACAACAGATTCTCTACATGTTCTTGATATTACTTTGTCACATTTTCCATAAATAACAAATAAATTAAAATAATCCTCATTAATACAATTTAAACGAGCCCCAGGCATTTTTATTTAAATTTTCGGCAAAAACTATTTCAGACACAACAATAATTTGACAACTAACTTGACAAATGTCATCTTATTTCAATTGTTTTTGGAGTTTTCTGGTCATGGACAATTTGACAGCAGGTCTGACACGAGAAAAACTGTCCAAAAAATACAAAATTACAAATAACTCTAAAAGTTGTAACGGCAACCTTAACAATGATTATATGGCTGCATATCTGCATACGACAGAGTAAAACATATAGGGTGTTCCAAGTTATAGCTGTTTGAAGTTATCAAAATGTAACAGCAACAATGAAACATGAAGTATTAAATGTTTTAATTTGTTGGTATACCATAATGTAGTGTTACCTATGCCTTTTACAGGTATCAAAAATCAGCTTGATATCACGCTCCTGAAAAGAGTTACTAGCATCTCCGCGGACCCTCGCCTCTAAGTATAGGGAATATTTAATAAAGTGACCCCCAAATTTCACGCAGAAACCGAAAATGCAATAATATACAGGGTGTCCCATTTAAAATTACCAATATGACGTCAACTTCTGGTATAACCGGAAGCGTTAGGTGCACGCCATTATTTTAGTTGAGAAGGGCATGCAAGAAAACACTATTGCTCAAATTGTCAAAATTAAAATCGAAGTAGTCTCTGAAATACGTCTAATGTCTCGTCACCGTGGGAGACCTTGTATGATGCACGATACTGCATCGAGACTGACAGTCTTACACTTGGCGATAAGCGTTTGTTTATAATAATAACGTTTCATTTATTCACTTTTAAACTTCTTATAGTTCAGCATTTTTTCCAGTGCTCCAGTAGTTTTTCCAGTAGTCAAGTTTTTAGTTCAAATTTTCAAACCACATGGGCACGATTCCACCGAGGCAAGATTGCATGTTGTAGGACATCAGTTGATCATTCCAGCCATGTACTTGGCCTATTCTATTTTGTTCAACCAGTTGGTAGCTAACCAAATGTGGTTTTCAGGGTCGAACTTAATAACAAGTGTTAGAAACACACTAATTATCAGTGAATATTCAATATATTGCTTTAAATACAAGTTTTTATATTATAATATAAAAGGTTTATAAAGCCCTTAAGACATCTAGTTAATAAGGGCGTCTGCCGTCGAATGTTGAATGCCGAGTGTTGAATAGTGAATGTATCTCATCTGCCCTAGCCGAGGAATTTGTTTATTTTACTTAGCCCTTGCCTCTCGGGTTAAGTGTCCACATTATCCGTCTTCGCTCGATTTCTAACACAAGGTACTTTGCTTCTGAGCTAGCACCTCCTTAACTTTCTGTGTAACCAATTTACTTAAGTCATTACTTGCAGCACTATCATCTGACAACGGCGAAGGTCTATTCACACCACGCCCAATTGCATGTTTATTAAAACATTGATGCAATATATTATCACTTGAAGAATTATAATGTTCATTATCAGTCATTTTTAAATTTTGTAGATGTATGTTGGGTTTAATCCCACTTCTGAATTATTAGAACTTCAGAGAAAAAAATAGTACGCGTCCTTTACTCCACAGGTTATTTTATTTAATGCCACCCCTTACAATATATCCATCCCAATGCGATATATTTTTAGAAACACACTAATTATCACTGAATATTATATATATATATATANGCTGAGAAAGAATTTCGTCCTGGAACCTTGACGGGTTCCGGGCCAAAAAGAAGGAACTCGTGGACATCTTGAACCGTCTAAACATAGACGTTATGGCTGTCCAGGAGACCTACCTCAGGCATCCCGTACCTCCATCCCTGACTATGACATATACAGACATTACAGAAACCGTAACGGGGGTGGTGTTGCACTCATAGTAAAGAAGTGCATCGACCACTATCCGCTGCAGCGACTCCAAACTCAAAATACAGACGCCGTGGCGATAGCGGTGAGATCGCTACGGCATGGAGACGTTGCGGTGGTGTCCTGTTACCACCCACCCAGACTACCACTACTTGACAATGACTTAGACAAAATCCTTTCCTGGCCCCAGACAATTGCCATCGGGGACTTCAACGCGAAGTCCCCCATATGGCACAGCGGGACGACGACCACAAGAGGTCGCGTCCTGCTGAATTACCAAGACAGACACGACGACTTGACTATACTCGGACCGACAGAACCGACACATTACGGACCCGTAGGACGCCCCGACGTTATCGACATTGCCCTCTTAAAATCTATACCGTTAAATGCCCAAATATCCACCCAATACGAAGGGTCTTCCGCCCACAATCCAATATTTCTGGATCTGGGGCGAAGACAGAGATATGAAGGCACCTTCACGAGGAGGTTCACTGACTGGGAGCGTTTCCGAACAGTAATGCAAGGAAACATGGCGCTCCCAGTCATCGAAACCACCCATGATCTGGAGGCGGCAATCCTCTCCCTTGAGACTGACATTAAAAACGCCCTGACTCAGACTACGACGGAGACTATTGTCCCCCGACTGACAAACCCCCGGGGCACCCTCCCCGATGACATAAAAAACTTAATACGTGACAGACGACGTGCGAAACGGC
>NW_019418548.1:1930-3158 GCF_000390285.2 Anoplophora glabripennis | reverse complement strand
TACCTCGCCAGGTCTCTTGTCACCTCAAGAGACTTGCGCGTTGAAGATGCGCGGAACCTAACTTACTTCCTTGATGGTCGGATTGGACGGCCTCTGGTGATGACAGGGGATGGAGTGGTTTCTGGCGGCTGCGCGGTTCTGCCAGGCTGGACTTAGCAGAATCTCACCAATTCCTATTGGTGACGTAGTTGGTGCTGGAACGGCTCGACTGGTTGCGACGGCGGCTAGCAGGGAACTGAATTTCCAAATTCAGCTTCTTTCCTAAGTTCCTTGTCTGGGAACGGGCGGCTGCGCGGTGCTGTCAGGCTGGACTTGTAAAATTTTACCTACTTCCCGCGGTGACGTCTCGGCTTGCTGGAGTTGTTCTCAGGCTCGACTGGTCGCTTCGGTGGCTCGTGAGGAACTGAATCTCGGACGGCAGCTTGTTTGCTGTATTCGTACGGCGGATCCTGGCGGCTGCGCAGTTTTCCTCAGGCAGGACTTAGTGAAATTCTTACCAATTTCTTACTGGTGACGTAGGTCTTACTTGGAACGGCTGACGGCTCGACTGGACTCTACGATGCCTCGTGGTGAACTGTTTCTCTGACGGAGGCTTAATTCCTAAGCCCTGGCGATGTTTCGGTAGCGGCTGCGTAGTTCGCCTAAGCGGGACTTGTAAAATTCTTACTCAGGCGGTGACGTATTGCTGGCTGGACGGCAGGCTGGAGATCGGCACGATTGTTCCCTACGCTGGCAGGTTGAAGACTAACATATGCTGTGGGAATCTGCAGGCCACGGGCTTGGCGCTATGTGGTGACGGACGGAGTTTGAAATGCCAAAAATAATGCCGGTGCGGTAAACTATATTTATTAATAAAATTAAATGAAAAGAAAACAAATGTGGGGTGTCGGAAAATCACTTCGTTACACCCGTCTAAGAACCCACTCCCAAGAACTGCAAGTCATTCCAGACGAGCAGTTCGCCTTCCGACCCAATCACTCCACTGGCGGCCTTCAACAGGGGACAGTACACTGGTGCTGTCTTCCTGGACGTCGCAAAGGCCTTCGATACGGTTTGGCATGAAGGCCTACCGATGAAAATGCTCACCAACCAATATTCCATATCCTTTACAAAACTCATAAAATCCTACCTACACCACCGAAAATTCCGCATCCAAATCCAAGATTCCCTTTCCACCACCCGTCCCATGGAGGCCGGTGTCCCCCAGGGCACCGTCCTGTCCCCACAC
>NW_019418548.1:0-918 GCF_000390285.2 Anoplophora glabripennis | reverse complement strand
GTGGTTGGAGAGCTAAAGGACGCACTGAGGGTCATGCTTCCGTGGCCCTCAGGGCGGAGAGGGACATCCCAATATCCGCCATGAGGGTTACGGAAGCAGAGGACCGGCTTAGGTTAGGAAGGAAGTATGTCACCACTTTCCCCTCGAGAGAGCAGTGGAAGCAGGAAGGTGATATGTTCTCCCCGGGATCCCTAGTGTGCTATACTGATGGATCTCGGGTAGAAGACGAGTTTTCAGGAGCAGGAATTTATCTGGAAGGCAGCGGCATCCAGGAAAGCTTTTCACTGGGTATGTATGCTACAGTCTTCCAGGCCGAGGTTTTTGCTATTTTGATGGTAGCAAGCAAGGAGGAGGTAAGAAATTGTGCATAGGAGAAGATTTTTATCTGCTCCGACGGTCAGGCCGCGCTCAGAGCGGTTAGCTCCCCGAGGACTAGGTCTGCCCTTGTCCAGGAATGTGGAGACGCTCTAGAGTCATTGGCCAGACGAAGAGAAGTAGAGTTGGTTTGGGTCCCAGGCCATATGGGTATCCCTAGTAACGAGAGGGCGGATCAATTAGCTCGTCTCGGGTCCAGGTCCCCTGAGCCAATCTTAGGTATCACATGAGGCAGCATTAATGGGGCCCTCAATAAATGGGCCTATCAAACTTTAGATCAGGATTGGAGGAGAAATAGAGGATGTAGGCAGGCCCATAGTTTTATACATGGACCTAGCAAATCCAAGACGAGATGGCTGCTGAGCCTCAGTCGAAGAGCCCTAAACCAAATGGTGGGGGTTCTGACAGGCCACTGCAGACTTAGGAGGATTTAAGCTTAATAGAAATTAAGGAGGACCTCTATGCCCGATATGTGGCGAAGGGGAGGACACCCCTGTCCACCTTCTGGGACAGTGTGCAGCCTTTGGGAGAATAAGACATAAA